>NC_089764.1:38065249-38162749 GCF_040412425.1 Macrobrachium rosenbergii
ACCACTATTGCCGAGTCAACCCGCTGTCTCCGATAGCTCCGCCCCAGGGGGCGTGGTTTAGGGCTCATGCCGCCTGGGCTTGGGGAGGGGTTATCCATACCAGTGGCGAGTCCGGGAAGGTTGAAGCCTCCCCTCCAGAACATATAATTGCCCTCCCCCCATCCCCGTGGTCTACCCCACCCATAACCCCACTTTCCCTAGGGGTCTCCAACCTCGTTGGTTCAAGTTCCGAGGTTAGTTACAGGTTAATTACAGTCGACCGCCAAAATAAAAGCAGCAAATTGTTAATAAGTAACCAAAATCCGACGGGGAAATTCAATACCCAAGGTAATACCCGACGCCCCGTAGTTCTGCCCTTTCTTCTCCAGATATAGCAGGTCAAGGTGGTTCTCCTACACCCTACCCAATGCTAATTTATGATATCTACCCTATATACTGTTCGTTCGTGATGTTTACCCACCGACCCACCCACACAATTTGTGTGGAACCCACCCCCACCCCTTCTACAACGAGGGCCATTGATTCCCCCTAAATTAACCCCCCCTTCATTTCTTGGTCCAGCCACTTCCTATTTGTGTCCCGAATGTGCAGAGATGTAGATCAGTTTCGGTAATTCTATATATTAGCTCCGTGCCTGCTTCTACCTTTTCAACTGGTTTTTTCTACACTTTTAGGGGTTCTGATACTGGCGGTGCATCTGTTTGTTGTCGGCCAAATGGAATGTTCCTCTGTCGTCTTTAGTACTGGCCCAGGGGGGTTGGGTACCCATACGTTAACAAGTTATTGCACTTAGCCTACCGGACAGGATATGAACCGTTTGAAACAGACGTACCCGTGCTCTGTCTTGTGAAGATCGCGTATGGAAACCCCTTGTTGGATGGACTTCAGGGGTTAATTACAAGTTAATTACACTCGAGCACCAAAAATTAAAGGTAAATTCATAATTGGCAACCAAAAAACTGTAGAAAATGTTGAGTTAAAAGGCAGTCGCCGCCGCGGAGCTACCATATAGTTCTACCTCGGTTTCTTCTAAATATCTGTATATGTATATTAGTAAGGTTATATAAGACAGCTAACCGATTTGGTATAAATAGTCGACGCCATAAGACGGCCGCCACACAGTCTCCCTCACACCACCACTTTGGGACAAGAAGAAGAAAATATAACAATAAAAGGAAAATATACAAAAATCGAAATTAAGTTTTGTACCTCAGTTTATAAAAATCACAAAAACTGAACAAAATTCAATAACAAACGATAAAACAATAACAGGGTCTCAAGTTCAGGTATACTTGCGAATGAAGAACCCGCGTTGGATTGTTTACGTTGTTGTAGTAGTAATCGAGAGATTCCCCTCTGTAGCGGCTCTCCTTCTCGGCTCTGTTTCTCCTTTAAATGGCTTATTTAAGCCTTTTTTCTTTATCATGTCATATTATGTGATAGGTAATATCATAATTTCTATTTAACACCTATCAACATTTATCAAACGTGAGATTTTAGTCATTACTTCATCCTTATCTTCCTGATATGGCTGCAAAATTAACTTTGTTTTTTTTTCTTTGGCTGGGTTTAATTCGGACTATTTTCTCTATTATATCATATATTCTTTAACAGATAACTTCCTATTTTCTATTTAACATCCATAAGTAGCTATTGAATGTGAGATTTTAGCCATTAATATTTTCAGTCTAGTCCTGATATGTTTCTGTATTTTTAATGGCATAGAAAGTGCTCTAGATTTTCAGTTAACTCTTTTCTAACTATTTAGTTCCTGGCCTCTTCTTCTTCTTCTGCCATTTAGATCTAAAGTGTTCTAAGCAGATCTTGCTGTTTGGCGCAAAATTATATATTCTATTGTCTTTCTGAATGATCATGCATTTATGTACATGTAACACATGTTTACCACCATATTTGAAGTATTTTGTAACACGTCAGACATTATTAATCACTATGTTTTCTGTATGAACTTGTCCTGTTTTTGTATAGAAATAGTTTGACCTCAGGTCACCTGTAAATCTTTGTACCTGCAGGCTCTGCGTAGTATGCAGACGTGTGTACGCCGCTTTATAAGCAGCTCACTTCATCAATAAACCAGCAATACTTGTCTTCCTGCTCATTATTTTGCACCTCTCTCACATCCCCATAAGCAAACCATAAGAGTCTTGTGAAATCCCTGTGATTTTCATTAATTCCTATTCAGAAGAAAGCTTAATTTATGTCAGCTACTACAGCATATTTGTTCTGATGAACTTCTAGCAGCATAGCCTATCTCTCAACTTTGTCACCAGATTTGGTCCCGGATGTAAACAGTCACTGAGGGGCTTAGCTTGTTGTGAGTCCTTACTACTTGCATTGAAAACTATCCCAAGTGAAGCCGAAGCAGATGCCATAAAAACTGGATGGCGAGGTAAATAATGATTAATACCATCAACTGGATCATAGGAGTTATCTTCTAGACAATCTAGACATATCCTCTCATCATCAAGAGGATTTACAGAAGCAGTGACTCGAGCAAACCATACTTTGTGTACTTATTACAGATCTTGCATTTTAATCACCACTGATAACGTCACAACCCCAATTTGGAATAGGACCACAAATAACAGCACCAGCAGCGGTGCTACCAAGCAAACAACATCACCATATTAATCGAGACAATACGCAAATGCATTATAATAATCAGCACCAATAACCAAACCTATGTCGCTTGGGGTATCCGATTCAGTAGGCTATTCTTATCTGGCGGTTTAACGCCTCGTTCTTACAATCGCAGATGCACGTTGTGTAGTCCAGGTGTGTGTGTACGGAAGTGTAACATGGTTACAAACAACAGCATTCAGGGGCATCATGGCAGGGGGCCACTTGCCCCCCTCAAGACACTGATGGGCCCCCAAGACGTGGTTTGCCCCCCAGCCTTTGAAACAATTATTAATGATAATATGTGGATGGGTGTGACACACCTGTTCGCTGCTTTATTAACTCAATGCAGTTCTATATGGCTACAAAATGCTCCAAAATTTGCACAAATTTCCAAAAATTTCTCGGGGGGCCTTAGAGAGGCGCCCCTATCCCAAGCCGATAGGGCTCGCTTCGCTCGCCATCCTATCCATACCAAAATGTTCTAAACCTTTGTCCTGCCCCAAAAGAAAAATCTGAAATAACGCCCCTGTAACCTATAAAAAATACAATAATATGTCAGGATTGGACTGAAAATATTAATGACCCAATCTCACATATAGAAGCTACTATTAGATGTTAAATAGAAAATATGAAATTATCTATTAACAAATATATGATATAATAGAGAAATAGTCTGAATTAAGCCCAGCCTAAGGAAAAAAAAAGAGAATTTTACAGCCATATCAGGAAGATAAGGGTGAAGAAATAACTAAAAGCTCACATTCAGTAGACACTGATGGATGGTAGATTGAAAATATGTAATTATATATTGAAAAAATATGACATGATAAAGAAAAAAAGGCTTAAATAAGCCATCTAAAGGAGAAACAGAGCCAAGAAGGAGAGCCGCGACAAATAAGTCCCTCAATTACTACTACAAAAACGTAAACACTCCTGCCGCGCTGCTTCTTCATTCGCCAAGTATAAATAACTCGAAATCCTTTTATTGTTTCCTCATTTTTCATTTGATTTTGTGTAGTTTATAAACGGAGATATACAAAACTTAAGGTCGATTTTTGTATATTTTCCTTTTGTTATATTTTCTTCTTGTTCCAAAGTGGTGGTGTGAGGGAGACTCTGTAGCGGCCGTTTTATGTCGTCGATTATTATTGATATTGAGTCAGGTAATTCTATATAGCGTGGAGCTACTATATAGTTCCATTCCGGTTCTCTCTCTCTCTCTCTCTCTCTCTCTCTCTCTCTCTCTCTCTCTCTCTCTCTCTCTCTCTCTCTCTCTTCGAGTTTAATGTCGTTGCGGGATGAATTGTGGTAGTTTGGACCTCCTACTAGCCTTGAGGGTTGGCCTACTGGGCCGCCCCACCCCTTGGGGTCCAGGGTCCAGCGCCCCCTGTCCAGGTGAGGACATGGCTCCCTAAGTCTGATTTGGTTATGTTGGGTCAGGTTAGGTTAGGTTATGTTGCATCAGGTCAGGTTGGTTATGTTGGGTCAGGTCAGGTTAGGTCATGTCAGGCCATAAGAAATAAATGACAATGGAGTAATCCGGTCTTGACCACCAGTCATTACCCAAACGTTGCCTTTTTAAACAAAACATTACACATAAATTACAGTTAAGAAAGTTCAGAGTTGAAGAACTTTTTTCATTTTTAAATGTATACTGCATCAAAAAACTGGCCTACGTCCAATTACCGATGGTTGACTGAGCGCCACAGCCTAGGCTAGGCTAGGGACCAGCATGTACTGTAAGGGGTAGACACAAAAACTGTTGCTGATGTAATAAAACATCTTAAAACAAGCCTAATTATTACAGTAAATTTTAATCAAATATTAAAAGGTAGCCGAATTATGTCTGTTTTCACAAACTTGTGAAAATTGCCTAAGTTATATCGGCAGCTTGTAAACAAACCAGAGTGCCACCCTGGTGCCTATATCGGTAATACATAAACGGTGTTTACGTTCAGTATTACTTTATGGTAAATTTCATACAGTCTACTCAAATAGTGTAAACAAAATCACTTTAAAATATCTTTCAATAAAGTGGACTTTAAACGATGCGTGAAAACAATGCCAACTAGCAGCGGCTGACTAAAATACTTTTGTTCACAAACATCGTATGATTCATCGGGTCAGATTCCAGTTTGTTATTCGAGCTCCAATGCAAAATTTACTCGAAATTTTGCATTGAAATCTGATTATGTTAAGTTCTGATATGGTCGAGGCCCAGGGTTCTACTGTATATATATTACTTTAGGCTATTTATGACTGGGGAGGAGGAGGAGGGCTGTCTGACCTAGGGCAGTCAGTTGCTCCCCGCATGTAACTAAGTCTGTCCTGGATGAAGGAAGACTTAGGGGGATGGGTGAGGGTGGTTAAATGATTAAATGACCTTGGAAATGGTCACAAATATTGAAAAAACCCAAATGTGAGTCATTCAGGTGAGGTCAGGTCAAGGGAGAGTTAGCTTTAGTTAGGCTGTGTTAATTTATGTGGCGATTTTAATTCTGAGGATTTCCTAGTATTATTATTAATATAATTGGTAGAACTGTGGCTTCTTGTCAAGAATTGACTGTTATTTTTTGTCTGTCGACTGTAATTAACCTGTAATTAACCTCAGAACTGATATGTATTTGTGTGCTGGTCATCTTGGAATGCTACCATGCATGTGCAGTGTTATAGGGGAACTTTTGGTAAAAAGTGGAGTTTCCTTCGCCAGAGGGTCTGGGGGTGGAGCCCCCCGGCTAAGCAACATGGCCCACTAGGTTAGGTTAGGTTAGTGTAGTTCATTTTATAATAGGTTTCCTTAGTCAATCCCTTCTTGAACATATGGCTCCCTGATGACTTGCGCATGTGCGGAACCATTCCATGACAACAACATGGCAGTTTGGTCTTTCTCCCAACGATTTCCCCCATCTAAAACCCCGCTTTCCCACAGGATCCCCAACCATGCTGGGTAGAAATATGAGGTTAATAATAATTGACCAACAATAAACAAGATCACCTCCTTCATGAGCAACACTAAAAGTATATGAAAATCAATTTCCAAGGTAATAGTCCATGTGGAGCTGTTCTGTAGTTTTACCATATAATCTTATGACTGGACAGTATAGAAAATGGTGTATTTTATGATGCAGTATGAGTTAGATGACTTGAAAAATTTTCCGAAATAATGTGAGAAATTTGCCATCTTTCTTTCGTGCTTTTACATTCATTCCCGAGGGGCTGGTACTGGACATGGTGTCCCTCGGAGCTTTTCTGCACAAAAACACATATAGAGACAGTAGATTTCTCAAATGATCTCACCAGGACTGAGTCATATATGATACTAATTAATTTTTTCATTATCATAGTGAAAAAAGATTATGTAAGCTAGTTCGAATAATTGTTAATTCAAACAACTGTTTTTGAATAATTAAGTTTTGAAAAATTGTCCAGATACCAGGGTAGGTCAAATGGAGCGTCCTACTCTTGCTTGAAGCAAGAACTAGGCGAGGGATGTGGCATTGGAACAAGGTGGTAGATGGGGTGTGGGGGGGACCCTTAAGGAACCCTAGCGCTTACTCTTGATGGAAGGATGACCACTGTCGAAGCTTTATTTTGTTAGCCTCGCAAAAGGGTATTCTCCATAGGGGGTTAGTACCGTCAGTGCAACTCATGTCATGAACTGTAGGCATTATTCTCTAGGGTTTTTTGCAGCGTCCCTTTGGCCACTAGCTGCAATCCCTTCCATTCCCTTTACTGTACCTCCGTTCATATTCTCTTTCGTCCTTCTTACTTTCCTCAACCCTCTCTAGACAGTTCTTGCATAATGCAGTGGTGAGAGGTTTTTCCTCCTCTTGTTACACCTTTCAAACCTTTCTGCTCTCACTTTCCCTTTCAGCCCTGCATGACCTCCTCATAGATCCCAGCACTTGGCCTTTGGCATAAATTCTATATATTCCCAGTCTATAAAAGACTTTGGGTTTGTATATCTAGAAGAAATACAAAGTATCTTCAATTTGCACATTTTAATGTATACTGTTTCCTGTTTCTTTTACAGATGTGTGCTTGGCAAGTGTTCCTACGTGCAGTTGCATTGCAAGTTGCAGTAGATCCTTTGAAAGTGATTTGGAGTCACCTGCTGCCTATGTAGGATGCGTTGACCTCTACAGGACACATGCCATGAGTTTTCTGCTGTCATGTTACTTGTTGGGTGAGTGGTGAAACAATTTTATGTACGTAAACTATGAATTGATGTAGAGAAAGAGGTCATACTCTTGACCAGATACATACGTGACTTATATTACCCACAATGCCCCTCTCTTAACTTCTCGATTTCTTCACATTCTGGAAAAGCTTGTCCCTGCGAAGCCAAGATCCAAGTCAAGGCAGAAAGAAATGAAGAGATTCTGATGCCCAGCCGAGATTCAATCTCAGGTCCGGGTACATAATGAGGTAACGATCATTTCCTCTTTGTGGTGACAAGCGCTTCTAAAATGTGAAGAAATCGAAAAGTTAAGAAGGCATTGTGGGTCATAGACGTTGCTTATGTTTAGCCAAATGGACACTGATAATTTTTTCCTTTGTGTGTTGTGCGTGTGTGTGTTGTGTTTTTTACATTATATGTTTATTAATGCATTTGTGGCAAAGAGTGCCAGATATTTTTAATACTTTTCTTAATTTTTTCATTTGTATAAACTGTATCTCCATAATCTTTGATTTTTACACCTTATTGTTAATTTTTGCTTCAGTGCAAATTTATTACTTGAAAAAGAAAGTGCCCCTCACATGGTGCACTGTCAGCATAACTAAAAGGTTGTTTGCAGCTTCCTTTGTCCCTGAGGCACACCCACTTTCATCAACAACCTGGAGGCGACAAACATCATTATAGCCTGTGTTTGGTCAGACGAGGGGATGAGACTACAAACAATAAACTACGAACGAGAAGAGTTTATAATGGCCATGTAGGGAAAAGGAAGGCTGCGTCATTGCGAGAGAAGTTTCAGATTCCTGTGCTGGAAGAATATTTCTCAAGGAAATGGTGCAAAGAACTTGAAATAATCAAAATCAAGGGACGACCAGACGAAGGATGTAGGGATACCGCATTTTGTTTAAAAGAAAAATATAAATTAATAAGCATGAATAATAATGTACAGGAATTGGAAGAACTGTTCCCATATGATCTCTTGTGTGTACAGAAGCACTCTTTTCTGTCTTAAAGAACGGATTTGTAGTCTAGACTCTGCAGATGCTGGTAGACTGCTGTTGCTAGTGACTGTCAACAGGGAAGGATATTTCCCTGTGCCACTGTTTGTCACTTGCCTGTGGCTGAAGCAAGAGCGACAGCCACATGGGATCTAAGTGGAAAGGTTTAAAGTATCAAGGGAAGCAGTTGCTCACCCTAAGGGAGACCTAGACCAAATCCCTCATTGATTAGGACTGATTATGTAGAAGTGCTCAATTTCCTCAACACCTTTGGTTAGAGTACTGTACATATTTCCAAACTGACTTTAAAGCTGGGAATGAATTGTAATTTGTTTCTACACAAACACAAACCTTCGTTCTTTACATAGGAATTTTAGCCTGCAACTTGAGCTGGAACAGCTATTGAAACTTATCAACAAGGTAGTCAAACACCGACAGGTGGGGGAAGCCCTGCTCACTTGCCGGTCTCCACTCCACTTTGCTTCCAGCTGCCATCAACTCCAGATGTCTCCCACAACTCTCTGCCCGACTTTTGCTGTTTGAACTTTCATTGATGAAACTTGAGTATGGGCAGTTCCCGGGTTTCGTCGCGGGTTCTGTTCCGACACCACGCTGTAACCCGAAAAACAACGTAGCCTAGGACGTCACAAGAAGGATGTACAAAAATGAGAAATAAAGCGATGAAAGCCTTACTTTTAATCCTCTGGGTGTACTGTACAGTATTTTTTTACTTGCATTCTGATGTGGTGTGCATCTGAAAACCTTCAAATTTTGAATTTATATTGTAGCTGTATTTATGTACTTTTACTGTTCCTTATATTGTAGCTGTATGTACTTTTACTGTTCCATCGCATCATAAGATGATGAAGTAACCTCGTAACATGCGCTGTAACCCAGAACTGATTTCTTTATGAATTTATTTGAAAAGCAACGTAAACTCGGAACAATGTAACCTGAGTATGACGTAACCCAGTGACTGCCTGTAGTCCTTTTCCTTTGTTTGGATGCTGACAGTGTGTTTGTTTTGATTTCCCAAACCCTCAGTCAAAGAAGCCTGCTTGCAAGGAATCAGGTTTGTGTATTCCTTGCATCTACAAATACAGTTTTCATGGGACACGTAATAACGTCTGGCAGTTATGCAACAGTTGTTTCATTCTCTGATATACTTGCTAATAAATTGACCTTTCAGGTATGGTAGATTTAACCACTTGGAGGTTCCTTGAGAGTAAGGTTGCCTCGGTTAAAGTAATCCTGCTGTCACAGCCTTCCTTTGTATTCATTGGAATAGGCTGAGTAGCCTCATTCCTTTGATTTCTGTGACTGTGATTTTCGACTGCTGCAGATGAGGTGAGTTTCAGCAGTGGTGGAAGGAGGTAGAGATATTCTCCTTTCCTTCATCGCTTCATCTGCGTTGTGCTTTTGAACCTCACCTCTACGAGTTGAGAAGGCTTACTGAGCTGCTTTTTGTGTGCCTTTGCCTTTAAGGTGGGCGGGGAGACTCGATCACCATTGGCGATTGATTTCCTGGGTAGGGCTGGCACTGAGTGCCTTTCCCTTAGACTTGAGGTTCTCTTTGTCTTATTACTGTAAGCTTTGGAGCTTGCTTCGAGTCGAATTCTCTTCTCTCTGAGAGAAGTAGTGCATCAATCCCTCTTGCAGCTCATTGTTCCTCATTTTCCCTGTTGACTGACTGGGTTGATTAGTGGCAACAAGTTTGCAGTTTTCTTCCTGCTTTTCTGTAGTTGGTTGACTATAGAAACAGGGTAATCACTTTTCTTCTCAACACTGTCTTTTGGGATCGCACTGAGGGGGTTTTTGCATGACTCGTTCTCATGGACTGTTGGCTTTCATTACCAGGCCTACAGATTGGGTTAGGTTTGCTGATGATCCACGAGTGTTTTCCCTCTCTTTCCTTGGTCAGGCGACTGGGGTGAAAGGGTAACACTTCGGCTCCTCCCCAACGGTCTTTCTGGACAGCACTGGGAAGGGTTTGCGCAGCCTGTTCACACTGCTCATTCATTCCTGAATTCTTGGTTTTTAATTGAGTTTTTGGGGAGCCATGAGGTGGTGTTCCTGGTACTCTCATGGCTGGATGGCCACAGTGACCAGGTAAGACTTCAGCCTGTCTGTCCCCGGATCTTTGGGGCCGTTAGAGAGTGATTAGCATGACCCGGGCATGTGGCTCGGACACTATCGACGGCTCCGATTTTTGGATTAGGTTATTCAATAGTGAAGGGTTTTGCGGAGTTCTCCATCGCCTCTGATCTTCCTCTTTCGATGCCGTCGAGTGTTTGACTATCACTGCAGGAAGTCTTGAAAGCCTTCCAGCATTTGATCCTTTTCTGAGGAAGTGGACTGATTGCCTCACACTATGGTACCTTTGCACCCTCGGTTTTCCACACGGGTGCAGCTGTTGCTCTGGGGCTAGCCAATACTAAGCTTTGCTCTCTGGAAGGAAGGTCTTTTGTCGGGACTTTCAATCACCGTCCTAAAGGCCTAACAAAGAGTCTACATTGCTATCAACTGATACTCTTTCGTTGAGGGGTACACTGGACGTTTTCAGAGGCTGGTTTTTCCTGGCAAACTTGTTGCAGTGTAGGCAAAAATTGGCTACCATCTGACACAACTGGCAGCTCTGGGGCTCTCTCTTCTCCATGTGTACTTCTGTTTAAGCTTAGAAAAAGGGTTCTTTCCTGGAAGGCAACTTTGAACCGTACGTCTTTATTGCCATTTCGCCTTTTTAGCACAGAGTCAGCAGCAGGTTGCTCTCTCCTGTTTCCTTGGTGAAGTCTTGGACTCCCCATGTGTCTGTGCCAGGTAATTTCCAGACCTGCCATCCCTATGGTTGGAGGTCCTAAAGAGATATTTGTCTCTAGTTAACCTTAGATTCATCCACTCTATCTGGTATCTCCTGTCGCTGAGAGTTCTGGTACTTCACGCCTGGATGTTGTCCAGCCTTTCTCCTGGTGAGAGAGTTCTTTCCCCACTCACCATTTGAGTCCTCAGATACTTCTGCTCCTTGAGCAGATCTACAAGACTAGAATCGTCTCCAGTCATTGATGTGGAGATGAGTTTTATCTCTGGTCAGAGCTTTTGGTCAGCAGTAGTGATGTTTTGCTCACCTACCATTGCCATAAAGCTTGTTTGTGCCCTTGGGTTTTTGGAAAGGCTTGGTCAACCTTCAACCAGGGTTTGATGTTAAGAGTAGATCTTTGCTTTTCGAGGGAGATCTTTTGTGCTCCTGAGAAGCTATGATGGTCTCTCTCTCTCTCTCTCTCTCTCTCTCTCTCTCTCTCTCTCTCTCTCTCTCTCTCTCTCTCTCTCTCTCTCTCAGGGATTACTCTTTCCTTCCTTTAGGAGTTTGACTCACAGCCTGCACAAGTCTTTTGAGGGGTTATCAGACTGAGGTTTGAATCTAAAGACTGTCTGGCTTAGCCCTGACATTGAGTCATCTGGGTTAGCCCTGAAATCAGCAAGGTATTGGCGAGTCATCTGGGCACTCAGGAGGACAGAATCTGTTTGTTTGTGATTTTGCTGGATGTTGTAACAAGATAAAGAAGATTCAGTCATGAACCTGTCTCATTGTCCTCTTTGAAGAACCTCAGTAAGGACTTTTGCAGGACATTACTGAGTTGGTTGAGTGCTGCAGTACTACCTTGAAGTTAGTACTCGACATCGCAGGTTTGGATGTCGACAGCTCTTCGGTTACTACTAACAGAGATAAGGAGGGTGTCTATAATGAACTTCTTTCTGGCTCTGCAAGTCAATCTGTGGGCGTCTTCTCTTCCAGAACTATTACTGGGCCTTTTGTCAAAAGAATACCACAAGAAATCACTCTTAAAAGGTTATTGAAGAAATCATGATACAGGAACCAAGAAAAATGATAATGGTGAAGATGTACCCTGAGGGATATACGCAAGAGTATGGAATGAAAAACCACTTGTAAACAAACAATTATTAAGTGGACGTCATTATTTCAGCGAGCACTTGAGGCATGAAGCGACACAACATCCATGATACAGGTTTCATGACAGCAAGATTATGCCCATCAGAGAGGAGAGGAGTCTTGTGAGAAACACGACAGAGAGAGTGAAGCAGTTCCAATAGACTGTTGGTTTACAGACACTTGTGTGTGAACAACGGGACATCTGGAAGACTTGGGAATAAGAGTGTCAGTGGAAATCAGAACCTCATCATGGGCTCAGTATGATTGATGGGTTTGCTATGAACAATAAATTAAAAGCTCCAGATTTATATAAATTTTTTCTAATAATCTTTTACCTTCTCGTATTCCAGACTTTCCGTGCTGGAAGAAGTCATCGGTTTACCTTGTCAAGATTTTGGAAATGAATGAGCGTCCAACGATGAATGTAAGTGCAAGTTCCTGTGAGGTGTTGCATAAGTTCCTAAAACAGCAGATAAAAAATTCTAGGTATCAGATTTGTGTATTGGTGAAAGGAGAAAAGGGAAAAAATAAAATAAGAAACAAGTAAGAGTGATAGAAGCAGTGTATAATAATAGAAGAAAGTGAAAAAGTAGGTGATCTTGTACATAAAAAAATGATGTTGAAGGACCAAAGGCTAAAATGAGCATCTTAGAATATCAGGTGAAGAGCGAGACAGAGGACGCAGTGTCCCCGTCTCTGGGCAAGAATGAAAATGGAGGTTTAGTGGGCAGTGATGCCCCAGCCAGCTGTACCTTTGTCTCTTTGGATCCAAAGATGGAAATCAAGACGGAAATGAAGACGGAAGTGGAGGTGTGTTATGAGTCTGATGTTGACATGAAGTATCACTGTGAGGATGATGAAGGCGATTCGCTACCTGTCAGAAAGGAAGTCGACAGGGAGAAGACCTTATCGACCCACATGGAGATCCACAGTGGGGAGAGGGCCTTCGTGTGCAACGACTGTGGGAAGTCGTTCTACAAGAAGTCAAATCTCAAGACTCACATGGCGATCCACACAGGGGAGAGGCCCTTCACGTGTAAGGTCTGTGGGAAGTCGTTCTCCCGAAAATCGAGTCTCAAGATCCACATGGCGGTCCACACAGGGGAGAGGCCCTTCACGTGTAAGGACTGTGGGAAATCGTTCTCCCTGAAATCGCATCTCAAGACCCACATGGTGGTTCACACAGGGGAGAGGCCATTCGTGTGCAAGGACTGTGGGAAGTCGTTCTCCCAGAAATCAAATCTCAAGAAACACATGGCATTCCACATGGGGGAGAGGGCCTTCGCCTGCAAGGACTGTGGGAAGTCGTTCTCGCAAAAATCAAATCTCAAGAAACACATGGTGAGCCACACAGGGGAGAGGCCCTTCATGTGTAAGGACTGTGGGAAGTTGTTCTCCCTGAAATCGCATCTCAAGAAACACATGGTGACCCACACAGGGGAGAGGCCCTTTCTGTGCACTGACTGTGGGAAGTCGTTCTCCCAGAAATCGAGTCTCAAGACCCACATGGAGAGTCACACAGGAGAGAGGCCCTTCATGTGTACGGACTGTGGGAAGTCGTTCTTCCAGAAATCAAATCTCAAGACCCACATGGCAATCCACACAGGGGAGAGGCCCTTCATGTGCAACGACTGTGGGAAGTCATTCTCCCAGAAATCGTGTCTGAAGACCCACATGGCGATCCACACGGGGGAGAGGCCATTCGTGTGCAGTGACTGTGGTAAGTCGTTCTCCCAAAAATCCAGTCTCAAGAAACACATGAGGAGAAGCCATTTGCTTGCTAAGAGTGTGGGGAAAATTTTTTCCTGGAGGAACAGCCACGAACATTCCCAGATCCAGGAAGGAGAGACTCGATCGGCACATGAGGATGTTTTAAAGTCACCAATTGATTGCGAGCTGTCTCCCAATGATCCATTGACATGAGTCACTGATACTGACTGTATGATTCATTTTTCTTATTTTGTGAATCACATTATGAATTTGACCACCATAGGCTAATTAGTTATGCAGTTATTGAATTTACAATTTACACAATTCAATAAATTGTTTTTTCTAACAATGCTTGTATTTAAGTAGTCCTTCTAATATGAAGATTGACCTAGAGGTTCTTGGAAGCCATCCTTAAAATCTGGTTCATATCCATCCACAACTTCTCTCTCGGGATGAGGTACGATAAATAATTCGCTAAGGGAGACATGAGGCAGAATTTGATGATGAAGGGAATGATAGTAGCTGCCAGGGACTTTGTCTTATCCAAGGGACGGTTTGTGTTCAATTGCCAAACCAACGAAAGAAAACGGGAACTAGAACAGTTAGAACAACTGTAATTGGACTGATTTACAGACATCCAGCAACACTGACACCAAAATATCAATAAATATGTATATATATATATATAATATATATATATATATATATATATATATATATATATATATATATATATATATATATATATGATGAATGTAATATATATATACATATAAATCATATAGAAGTATATGGTATATATGATACCTATAATAAAAAATATATATAGCTACAATAATGTTTTCTTTGCATAGGTATATATTATATAAGACCTTATATAGAAATAATATCAGAATTTGGTCATAAATAGAAACATTGATTTTCAAGGACTGGAAGTACATACATATATAGATATATATATACATATATATATATGCATATGTACAATAAACAAGTATAAAAATACATATATATTTCTTATATATATATAGAGTTTTCTGTATATATATATATGCTGCACGATATATATAAGATATATATATGATATATTATATATATACCCATGAAACTATCAGCCATGTACTATATGGCCTACATTGTATATACATATAGTATATGCATATCACTTGGCCCTACATATCCATATATTGCCAACAACCTATATATATATAATCACTATATATATATATATATATAATACTATATATATACATATATATATACATATATATATATATAAAATAGTCAGTATATGATATACATATATATATATACATATATAAATATATACATATATATATAGATTCCTATATATATAATATATATATGGTGCAGATATATATAGATATAGTATATATATATATATATACATATATATAGCCTATATATATATAAATATATATATAATATATATATATAATATATGACATATATATATATATATATATATATAATATATGATTATAATATAATATATATCATATATATTACATATATATATACATATATAACTTATATATATATATATAGTGTAATATATATACATATATATATGGTTATATATATATATATATATATATATATCCATATATATATATATACATATATATACATATATATATACATATATATATATATATATATAAAATATATATATAAATATATATATACATATATATATATACATAATATATACATAAGATATATACATATATATATACATATATACATATAATATATATATACATATATATACTAGATATATATATATATATATATATATATACATCAGTATATATATATATACTGATATATATATATTATATATATCTATCTATCTATCTATCTATCTATCTATCTAACCTATCTATCTATCTTTAAGCACTATATATATATATATATATATATATATATATTATAACATATATAATATATATATATATATATATTATATATAAATATATACAATAAATATATATATATATATATATATATATATAGCAATTTAGTGCAGGAGAAGGACACTTCTTTATTCCTTTCTAGGTGCTTTATTTAGCTGCTGACGTTTCAAGACGTTCAGTCCCATTTTCAAAGCTATATAATAAAAGAAACATTTATTAAAAAAACAGACTCGGAATAACATAACATAAAATTATAACATAAAAGTATCAGTATATTAAAAGGAAGAAGAGTGTTTATTTACCAAAAGCAGTGTTGAAGGCACAGACCGGTGAGTGACAGTCCGGGTCAGGTTCAGCTTCGACGTGAACTCACGAGAGGTATAGAGGTGTTGAGGTGGTCTGAGTATTTAGTTGGGGACAAGTTGTTTAATAAAAAGTGATTCTAAAATTGCTAGTTGTTGGTCGTTGGGAGTTCGGCCTATGATTTTAAAATCTTTGTAGTTAATATCGACTTTGCATTTCTTTTTCCATGTTCAAAGTATGCAAGAGAATTCTGGATTAGATAATTTAACACCCGTTCTGTAACTCACGCCTCGATGAGAATCCAATCTCACTTTTAACAACCTGCAGGTGGAGCGACATATTTCCCCAGGTTACATCTGGGGCAATTAAATTGGTAAATGACTCCCGAGGTCATCAAAGGAAGAAAACTCTCTTTGTGTTTGAATAAGGACTTAATTGTCAATGGATTAAAAGGTATTAGCTTTAGGTCAATTGCTGGTAAAAACTGTTTATTATCTGCCGTAATTCTCGATAGAAATTTTCATCATGGATGAGCAGGACGCTTGCATATAGTCGTAATTTAGGTGGGTTGGTATTTCACATTTTGGATGGAAAATATTATTTAGAAATTTGTAGAGATGTTTATGAAACAGTTTGGATGGAAAGCAGTTGTCAATAAAGTACTGATGGAGGTAGAGGATTTCGTTATGGAAATTGTTCCAGTTGGATGTTATACTGAAAGCCCTGTGGAAGGGGGCAGATAAAGAATTCAGTTTAAAATTATAAAAACAATGACTATAAAAATTAGAACCCAGGCCAGTAAAAGTTTTCTTTCTAAAAACTGTAGTATTGAAATGATCATCATGTCTAAAAACCATTACATCTAGGAAAGGGAGTTTGTTTTCATTTTCAAACTCAGTCGTAAACTTAATATTTGTATGCATATTGTTAGCATATTCGAGAAATTTATCAGCTTGATCTTTATTTCTAAACAGCAAAAGGTATCGTCGACATATCTACTATAGAAAAGAGGATGGTAAGCCAATGGGCATTCATCCAGCATGCGCTCCTCCAGGGAGCACATGAAAATGTTGGCGAAGGTAACCCAGAGGGCGTCCCATCGCCATACCATCGACCTGAATGGTGTAGGCTTTACCATTAAAAACGAAAGCTGTGTCCAGCACAGCAAGCTCCAGCAGTTTTTAAAATACGTGATATTAAAATTGTTAAAAATGGTATCTGGGTTGGTAAAAATCCGGCTCAGAATAATCTCAATTGTTTCTTCAACAGGTACGTTAGTAAAGAGTGATTCGACATCCATACTGACCATAAATAAATCTGAGTCCAGAGGTAAAATCCTTTCTTTAAAATTATCTGAATTCTTACAACTATAGGTGTTGGTGGTTAAGGGTGCTAAAAGTGGGACAAGGAATTTAGCAAGCTTATAATTAGGAGTGTCATAGGATGTGAGGATGGGTCTCATTGGTACACCTTCTTTGTGAATTTTTGGTAGTCCATACATCACTCCATATGAAGCACCAGTACTAT
Source organism: Macrobrachium rosenbergii (assembly GCF_040412425.1). Classification (NCBI taxonomy): domain Eukaryota; kingdom Metazoa; phylum Arthropoda; class Malacostraca; order Decapoda; family Palaemonidae; genus Macrobrachium; species Macrobrachium rosenbergii. The sequence continues at coordinate 38,082,494 of NC_089764.1, forward strand.
GTAAGGAATCATAGGTATTTTCACTATATATATGTATGTATGGATAATACTGTGTATATAGATGAATTAAATGTAGACATGTAATAGAAGTATGTGGTATGATGATACCTAGCAATAAAACAAGCTGAAAGCTACAATAATGTGTTCTTTTGCAAGGGATGGATTGAAGACCTTGGGAGAAATAGCATCAGAATTTTGCCTAAACAGAAACATTGATTTTCAAGGACTGGAAGTACTTACAATATAGATGACGACATTGCATTGCGGGAATTAACCAGTAAAAAATGTGCTGAAGTTTCTTCGACCCAATAGAGTTTTCTGTACAGCATATAATGCTGTACGAAACTCTCAGCCGGGCCCATGTATCTTTCGGCAATGGCCCATGAAACTTTCAGCCATGTTCTAGTGGTGGCCTGTGTTGTTGGCTCCTATAGCATTGCCAGATGCATGATCATAGCTAACCTTAGCTTTAAATAAAATAAAAATACTGAGGCTAGAGGGCTGCAATCTGGTATGTTGATGATTGGAGGTGGATGATCAGCATACCAATTTGCAGCCCTCTGGCCTCAGTAGTTTTAAGATCTGAGGGGATTGACAGGAAAAAGTGCGGATTAAAAGACAGACAAAATTTTTCACAATAGTTTCCTTTTACAGAAAACTAAAATTGTAAAAATGAGTGACTCAAAAGATGGAGTTGCTTAGAAAATTAGAGAATTAAAATTGTAAAAAATTATTAAAAAAGCAAAATCAATGAGAGAGAACGTGAAGGATTTAGACTTCAGTTTTTCTAGCAAAACTGAATATTGTAATCACTTACAGAAGAGGACATATAAGACATAAAGAAATCAAATCAAACAAAAGCAGAGAAAGGAGGAATAATTGGAAAGTGTGAAAAAATATATATATATAGGGAAGACTCTGTATGGGGGTAGTGCAGTCAGTGCACCTCATGTGGTGCACAGTAGGCATTACTTGAGGTTCTTTGCAGCTCACCTTCGGCCCCTAACTGCAACCCCTTTCGTTCCTTTGACTGTACTTCCATTTTTATTCTCTTTCTTCCATCCAACTTTCCTCCTTTTCTTACCAATTATTTCACAGTGCTTCAACTGCTTTGCAGTTTTCCTCCTTTTGCACCTTTCAAACCTTTTTGCTCTCAGTTTCTATTTCAGCGTTGAATGACCTCAGGTACCAGCGGTTGGCCTTTGGCCTCAATTCTATATTCTAATCTAATTTGTAAGCGAAGAAACTCGCTGTAACTGCGCCAAACAGCAAGATCTCCTTAGAATACTTTAGATCTAAATGGCAGAAGAAGAAGAAGAGTAATGAGGAGGGGAACTAAACATTCAGAAAAGAGATAACTGGAAATCTAAAGCATTTAGTAACCTATAAGAAATACAGAAACATCGGGACTAGACCGAAAATATTAATAACTAAATCTCACATTCAATAGCTATTTATAGATGTTAAATAGATAATATGAAATTATCTGTTAAAAATGTGGTATGATAGAGAAATAGTCTGAATTAAGCCCAACCAAAAGGAAGAAACAGATTGAAAGATAATTTTGCAGCCATATCAAGAAGGTAAAGATGAAGTAATGGCTAAAATGTCACATTCAATAGATATTGATAGATGTTAAATAGAAAATATGAAATTATCTTTTAAAAAAATATGATATAATACAGAAAATAGGCTTAAATAAACCTAGCCGAGGGAGAAAGAGAGCCAAGAAGGAGAACCGCTAAAAGAGAAGTCCCTCAATTACTACTACAAAAATGTAAACAATCCAGCACTTCTTCTTCTGACGAAGGATGGACGTCGTCAACAACCTACTCAGACGTTTCATCCTTTGTGTTGTTTTATTGCGACACTGATTTTCGTTTCTGCTTATTCGGGACAAACAGGAAATGGCAGGAATGACCGAGAAATAAGAGGGACAGAGAGGACAGGGATCATCTAACTGAGGAAAAAGGTGGGGAGAGGTTCTCCCACAGTCTATAAATACATCTCAAGAAATCATGAGGAAGTAAACTTCTAATTGAAGCCATTTGCATTCTTACTAAAAGTGGGTTTGAGTTTTATTTTTTCCAAAGTGGAGGAACAAGATCCTGGAACGGACATTTGAGGAATCCAGGAAGGAGAGATTCATTCACCATATTTACTTTTATGATTTATTCTTTAAAGTTTTCACTATTTATATCCATCTTTTTTCTGCAATGTTTTCTTAACTAATCATATTTCTTGAATATTAATTATCTTGTCCCCAATTGATGACATAAAGAAGAGATATTCATGAAATCTTCCATTTGTTACATTGATAGATAGTCAATGAGAGAGACCTGTCTTTCTTCTCTAGATTACAGTTCATTGCAGTTCCTTTTAGAAAACGTTTCCATCACTGAGAGAGAGAGACATGGAACCCCTGGAAAAAGCTTGCCAAACAGAAGATCTGTGACTGTGTGCTTTTAAGGCAAACTGCCCTGTTGCCAGTTTTAATCGACAGAAATCACAAAGGAATTCTGTGACAAGACCTTTGCATTAGTTTTGTAACAAACCCTGAGAAATCATAAGATTTTGGTGACGGTTGATTTCTGGAGGGACAATCTCCTTACTACTGTAAATTTTTCTTGTTTTCTGAATCACATTACTTTTTTTTTTTACAATTTGACCACCATAGGGTAATTTTGTTATGTGTTATAGAATGTACATTTATCATTTATTAAAATGATTTTTCTAACAATGCTTGTATTTATAGTAACCCATATATTTCTTGATTGATTTTTAGGGTCTCTACCCTTAAAATCTGGTTCATATCCATCCATAACTTCTCTCTCATCTTGAGGTTTAAAGACTAATTTTTTCAATCAAACTTTCGAGAAAAAGAATTTCCCCTGATGATGAAGGGAATTTTTTTATATAATAGCTAGTCATCAGACTTTGTCTGTTATCAAAACTGGGAACCAACTTTGTGTTGATCTTGCCAAATAGTCATAAAGAATTTAGCTGAGAATCTGGAGCATTTATGGTGACATTGTTCTTCCTGACTGAAAATTTTATTAAAATCTTTTTAATTCAATAGATACTTGAGTTTTAAATATTTTATAGTTGACCCACATATATGTTCTAGACTGACTATTATCGATTAAATCTCTCTCAATAGATGTGGATAGCCTTTAAAGAGAAAAAATTGAAATTTTAATTAAAGAACAAGATCTGATAAAGAAAAAGAGGCTCAAACTTACTTTTAAAGGAGAATTTCATATTTCCTTGAGAATATTTATTCTTTACAAAGAAGAGTCCTCAATTAATCATACTTTCATAAAAACGTAAACAATGCAGCGCTTCTTGCTTCTTCTTCTTCTTCTTCTTCTTTACCCCTGATTTAAGGATGACAGATATTTCCGTGTGTTGTTGTGTCTGTCATACCAAAGAACTGAATGCCATTTGACGAAACTCTGATTTTCCGTTTCTTGCTTGCTTCATTACAATTTCCATTAAAGGACTTGTTCTGTGAGGGACAGAGATTTGGATAGGAGGAGGATGGGAGAAATGAGGCAGCATCATCGGTTGTTATACATTTGGCAGGTGTCGCATGGGGTCCACACCAGTCGATCTCCTTTTGGAAATATATATAACACAGCCTACTAGGTTAGGTTAGGATAGATTAGGTTAGTATAGGTTAGTATACTATCCTTTATAATAGGGCTAAGTAACACAGCCTACTAGGTTAGGGGAGGTTAGGTTAGGTTAGGTTAGTATACTGTCATTTAATAGGTTTTCTTTAATGGGGGCCGGTCGCTGAGTAACACTGCCTACTAGGTGACATTAGGTTACCATACTTTTGATTTAGAACTGAATGTGAAGGTTTTTCATATTATTTTGTCCGAGTTATAACTGGTTGCTATAATACTTTTGTTTTTCATATATTTTTCTTTCTTCAGGACTTACCTCCTTCAGAATTTTCTTGGCCACCTTGTTTCAGTGACGTCAGTTCCCCCCAACTGCTCTCAACCAATTAAAAGCCATATCACTCATGCTGACCTCGGTTTCCATACCCTCAGTTTACTCAGTCTTTCATACCAGTACAATGGCGGGTCCATTGGCTTCTACATCACACTCCATTAATCTTTTAACTCGTGATAGTTTGCCTGTTACTGGTGAGAATTGTTTTGCAAATTATCATGCAATTCAGTTATTAGTTATTATTCTTTTGTTAATTACAGCAAGTTAATTAAATTGCGTGAAGATCATGGACTGTTAAGAAAACAGTGTTTTTGCCCTCACTGTGGTAGTGAGTGCAGACTTTATCTAAAGAATAAAGCATTTAGGTGTGATAAGTCGTATCCCTTTGTCCACAAAACAAGAAAAAGAAAAAGGTGCATTTTCTATGTTTAACAGTTCCGGAACACAGGGTTTTCCAAATCTCATTTAGATGTTGAAACTATTTTGACATTTTGCTTCTTTCTTGTTTCAAATTGGCCTAGTTACAGTGCTATGAGGTCAGAACTGCATCTCAGTGACACAGCCATCAATGATTGGTCCAGTTTTACTCGGGAAGTCGTTGTGAATTGTGTATAAAAACAAAAAATTGGTGGACCATCAACAACTGTGGAGATGGATGAGGCCAAATTTGGCAAAAGGAAATGTTGCGTTGGAATAGTAATTGAAGGTCAGTGGGTATTTGGAGGGATTTGTAGAGAGACAAGAATTTTTAGTTGTGCCAGTCAAAGACCCTAATTCTAACTCATTGTTAAGTCTGAATAAAGGTTACATAGAACCCGGCACAACAATTATTGCTGATTGTTGGAAGGCCTACAACTGCCTGTCAAGCGATGGGTATATTCATTTAATAGTCAACCATTCAGTGAACTTCGTTGACCCCATATCTGGTGCTCACAAAAAAACCATTGAAAGAAGGTGACAAACTCAGGGATAGTACCAGAACCTTGGTTTTCGAAAAAAGATGTAATTTTGTGGGCTGTTGGTTGGTAGCCTACTTCAAAATACATTTCAAAGAGCACACTACTAGGTTTCACACACTCTTAAAGGTAGCCACTGATTGATACCTTCCAGATAATTAAGATAAGACTGTGCATGTTTCATTGTCGTTGTACATACCTCATGGTGTATTACCTTTGAAATAGGTTTTATGAATGTAGAATAACTTTGCACTAAAAGTTACCTTGGAAATTGATTTTTCCGATACTTGTAGTGTTGCTGATAGAGGAGGTGGTGTTTTTTTTTTATTGTCAGTTTATTATCCTTTGCTCCCAGTCCCTCCCTCTTTGTGTTTCCCTCTTACATCTTACACTGACCAACACTCCTATGACCCATCATTCTAATTTTAGAATAGAATGGGCCTGTTGGTCTTTCCTCACTTTCCTGATGTATTCCTACCAGTTCCCCCTCTAGTTCCTCCCTTTACCTTACCTTATCCCGTCTAGAACATAAGGCTTCCTAATTACAGTACTTGCACATATGGAAAACCGTTTTATGGCAAAAGCATGTCTGGTCTTTATCCAAGTGTGTTCCCCCACCCAAAACCCCAAATTCCCAAAGGGCCCCATCATTGATGGGTAGAGTTATAATATTAATAATAGTTGCCGGGCAATAAACAGCACACCTCCTTCGTCAGCAGCACAAAGTATAGGAAAACTCAGTTTCCAAGGTAATAGTTCTGTAGTTTTACCATATAATTTTTTGAATAGACAATATAGAAAATGGTGTATTTTATGATGCAGTACGAGTTAGATGACTTGAAAAAATTTCTTAAATAACGCAAGAAATTAACCATCCTTCTTTCGTGCTTTTACGTTCATTCTCAAGGGGCTGGTATTGGAAATGGCGTCCCATAAAACTTTTCTGCACAAAAACATAAACTAGAGATGGTAGATTTCTCAAATGATCTCGCCAGTGCTGCATCATGTATATATACACAACATTTTCTATGTTGTACATTTTGAAAATTTCCATTAATAAACAAACAATATTTCCATGCAAAGGTCTTCCTTGGAGTTTCCGTCAAGTTTTTGGAGATTATGAGCAAAAAGCAAACTTATGGCCCCAGGTCTGCAGAGCAAATATGGAATGGTAATTCTACAGAATAGCTGTGCATGTGTTGTTCTTCCGTGCCCAGTCTCACCTTGGGGCATCCAGGGGCTTACCCCCTAGGCCAGGTCAACATTCAGCACCCTAGGATAGGTTAGGTCAAGGGAAGTTCAGCCTAGGATGAACCGCTGTTGAAATGTCGGACTTTCACTTGAGCAGGCCGCTTCCAGGGGAATTAAGTCCGAGCACAGCAACTATTCCTTGCTTCTACCAATGAACTTGGTGAGAATGCTGATGGCATGCTGATGAGGAGAGAGGGGGAGGTGGAAGATGTGGGTGACTGGTATGATTTTCAGTCTGTAATCTTGGGCAAGTTGGCCATTCTGATACAATTCAGTTATTACACAGGGAAGTCTGATGAACATGTAATTTGATGGTTTTTGCTTTTTTGTTAGCTTACGCTTGTACATACACAATGTTTGTTGCATGTACACACACCCTGACTCCTGTAAATACGTAAGGTACGACACACTTAAATTTCAGAGGTTCGTAAGACTTAGCAAAATACAGAAAAATTTCAGAGAAATAAAACTTCAGCCACAAAATATAAATACAGATCATAGTTTTTCCCCCCAATGTGAGTATGCAGAGGAGTAATTTTACTTGGGTTTATATACTTATGAAAAGTACAGATTGATTAATAAGTCTGTTGCTTAATGGTCAAAATCAAATTGTTCGTACGCAAATACAATCCTTTGTTCTTTATGTAGGCTTGAGCATGTGAAGGCGAGCTGGAACAATTGTTTAACTTCAAGAAAGGATCGTTAACTGTCGACAGGCAGGGGAAAGCTACACCCACCTGTCAGTATGTACTCCACTCTGCTTCTGGCTCTGTTGTGTTTGGACGTCTGTATAGACTGTGCCCGATTTGCTGTTTGTTTTCCTTTTCACTCTCTCATAGGATTCCTTTGGTTTACATGTGATTGTTGATGAGTTTTGTCTAATGAATACATGTTTGTTCCTATACCAGTACAAACCTTTGGTCTTTACATAGGGAGTTTGCTTCCAAATGCGAGCTGGAATGGCCATTCACTTTCAAACGAGGTCCTTAGCTACCAATGATGGGGGGAGGGGAGCCCTGCCCACTCGTCGGTCTGCACTCCTCTTTGCTTTCAGTTTATGTCTTGTAAAGAAGTTTCTGTGCTTCTCTGCCCAACTGCCGTTCGCTTTCCTTTTGTTGTTGTTTCTTGTGTATTCGAGTGTGTATATTTGTTTGCTAATACTGTACATTTATTATGCAAACCCATGACTTGCAACAGCCTAGGGAGAGGAAACCTTTTATTATAAGGCTTTGCCCAGGTAGGAAGAAACCTTGTAATTGGTTCCTCTCCTCATTAGAAATAGACCTCATACTCTGTGTATGTCATGCAGGAAGCATGACTGTGACCAAACTACCCTGTGTAGTGAGTGTCGAGTCTGGCCTTCTGAACAGTGGGTGAAGTTTGCTCTGAAAAAGAAGAGAGAGAAAGTTTCTCCTGCTGTTGCTACTCCTAAGGAAGCAGTTTCTCCTTCATTGTCTCCTGCTGCATCATCAGTATAGAGCCAGCGTAGAGGATCGGTTGACCGTTTTGACTACTCTATGGCGGTGTCCTTCCATTCGGAGGGAGTTGTCCACGGGAGGACGCTCCTCCTTGGGCGAAGGGAGATGGCCATCCCTAGGCCTCCCGGAGAGCGGAGTGCTGAGGGATTGATCTCCCACTTGAAGGCCTCCAAAGGCCTTCCAGTAACTGCTTCCACCATAACTGTCACTGGTTCCACAGTTATGGTGTCTACCAGCTCGAGGGCCACCTCTTCGACTCTGATAACACAGCACCTGCCCCCAGTGATGTACTCTCAGGTGTTACCCCCTACATCTTCATCCCTTGGTGACGCCCTTCTCCACACCCTGCTGTCCAAGGCCTGCTGCGACTGGAAGTAGTTGAAGAAGAGGAATCAGAAGTCATCGTCATTGTCTTTGTCTTCATCTCCATCGTTTGCTTTCACCTCCTCCCCTTCTTCTTCTAAAGCTAGTGAGCTGAGGAAGAAGAAGGCTGCCTCTCCCAGCCATAAGAAGTTCCATAGGACTTCTCCTTCTTCCATGAAGAAAGCTACAGGGTCTCTCGCTTCCATTGCACCCAGTACTGCAGCTTCCACTGCCAGCAGCACCGGAGCAACCACTGCTTAGGGTCCCCTGGACCCCCGGAGCACCGGTACTGGTTCCAGGAAGTCGCCTTTTATTATTCTGTTATGATTCAGAAGATGAAACCTGTTCATATGGAACAAGCCCACAGGTGCCATTGACTTGAAATTCAAGCTTCCAAAGAATATGGTGTTCATTAGGAAGAAGTAAGAGGAGGTAAAGGGAAATACAGAAAGAAGAGATCTCACTTACTTATTAAAAAAGAAAATAGATAAATAAACAAACAGATAAAAATTTACTGAAATGCAGTGAGAATAGTATTAGGATAGTAATGCATTGCACCTTCGCTTGAACTTCTGAAGTTCCAATTGCATGATATCCTGTGGGAGGCTGTTCCACAGTCCAACAGGCTGGTAAGGGTCCCCGGCCTATGGGCCCGGGCCAGGCTGCCACCACAGCCTAGTGAGAGATAATGAGTAGGGAGTGGGCAGGCTCTCACTCACCCCTGTTCTCTAAAGAGAGCAGTGCAAGAGTTCTGGAACGATGACGCCGGCTTACCAGCCCGCTCACCCGTGAAAGGCAAGAGGAGGTGGCCCCCTCCAGTCTTCTTCCGTAGAGGCTCTGGCCTCTAAGAAGACAGTAGCATGTCTACGAGACAGCCAAATTTGAACAGGACAGTTCTCCCCGACCTGTATGGCCGTCGCCACTGCTGGTTGATAACCGGTCAGGGCCTTTCTCACCTGCTGGAGCTTCAGCCTCCAGCAGGTCCAGTAAGGGTGCTGGAGATCTCTCACCTGTCCCCTCCACCTCTTCAGGGTTTTCCAGGAGCCGGGAGCCAGACAGGTCTAGGTTTCAGGACCAGGACCATTCATGCTATTTTTCAGTTCGAGCTGGAAATCGCTATTGAAAATTAGTATCAAAAGTTGTCACTTTTTCCTTCAGCTGTGATCAAGTTAAGACACATTTCCACCCTCTGTCTGTCTGTCTGGCCATTTTCAAGACGACTTTTATTCTTGATCTACTTTAACAGTTTTTCTCTCAGCCTTTCCTCCAACATCTTTCCCAATATTTTTGTAAAATGCTCAAGTAGTTTATTCCTTGTATGATTTTCACAATCCAGTGCGTTCACTTTCCCTTTGAATACCATTACTGTATTACTTTAAGGTTCTGTTCCTTATGGTAATGATACACAAATGGTAATGTGCTTGGCTTACTGTTTGCTCTATGTGGTTGCACACATCTGTGTCCCTACGATGCAGCTTCTTGTGATGTTTTCCAATTTCGTGCCGTTTCATAGCAGAAGACTCATGACCCGTTTCTAGTGTTTTGAAGTGCCCCTGTTAAGGGGTCCTTTCCTTGGGGCAAGGAAGGCCTCCGCTACTTGTGCCTTTTTGAGTTGGTGTTTCACGGATGTACTTTGCCCAGGGATACCCTAGATCACAGTCCATATTAGTAGGTCTTAATCATCCATATGGATTTGTATCTCTCGAGATCATGTGCACATCATATTTTCTGGCGCATCTTGTTCCAAACAGGAGGTCTGCGCTTTTCATATTCAGACGCTCTTTGTGCTGGAACGCTGCCCTTTATTGTATGCTGCCATTTATGCACACACTCTGAACCAGTAAGACCCCCAGCACGCGTCCATCAGTCGTATCCTGGTAAGGGCAGTGGGTGTGCTTCCATTCCGAGGCTGACGTTTGGCACAACTCAGTCTCTGCTTGGGGTAGCTCTGTATAACTTGGAATATATCCTGTGCCTATCGGGTACTGGATTGAGCAGACTCTTCCCAGAACCTGCAATGGTGTTCAACCTTGATCGTTGTCCAGTCAGTGATGATATTCACCCCAAATTTAGACATGGGAGTAGTGACTAGGTTAGCCGAGGCTGTGGTACCAAAGGTGTACCCTAAACTTTCTTTGCTCTCTCTCTCTCTCTCTCTCTCTCTCTCTCTCTCTCTCTCTCTCTCTCTCTCTCTCTCTCTCTCTCTTCTCATATACATTTTTCAGTATAGTACCTTACGAAATATAGTGCCTTACGAAAGTACTTTAATGTAAACAATTACCAAATTAGACATATCAGTGGTCATTTGTCTTGAGGGATTACTGCAACACAGCAGTGCTTGAGAATGGCCTTATGTCAGCACTCGCAGGTGTAGGAAGAGGAGTTGTGTCATCAGGGGTTAGGTTAGGTCAAATGAAGCGTCCTACTATTGCTTGATGCAAGAACTAGGCGAGGGATGTGGCATTGTAACAAGGTGGTAGATGGGGCAAGTGGGTGACCCCATAGCCATGAATTTGGGCCCATTTTGGGGTGTGGGGACCCCATAAGGAAACCTCACACCTGCTCTTGATGGAAGGTTGACCATTGATTTTGTTGTCCCTCACAAAAGGGTATTCTCCATGGGGGTGTAGTGCCATCAGTACACCTCATGTGGTGCACTGTAGGTATTATTCTATAGGGTTCTTTGCAGTGTCCCTTTGGCCCCTAGCTGTAACCCTTCCATTCCTTTTACTGTAGCTCTGTTCATATTCTCTTCTTCCATCTTACTTTCCTCAACCCTCTCCTGACAGTTCTTGCATAATGCGGTGGTGAAAGGTTTTTCCTCCTCCTGTTACACCTTTCAAACCTTTCTGCTCTCACTTTCCCTTTCAGCCCTGCATGACCTCCTCATAGGTCCCAGTGCTTGGCCTTTGGAAGAAGTTCTGTCTGTATTCCTTTTCCGTAAAAGACTTTGGGTTTGTATATCTAGAAGAAATACAAAGTAGATCTTCAATTTGCACATTTTAATGTATACTGTTTCCTGTTTCTTTTACAGATGTGTGCTTGGTAAGTGTTCCTACGTGCAGTTGCATTGCAAGTTGCAGTAGATCCTTTGAAAGTGATTTGGAGTCACCTGCTGCCTATGTAGGATGCGTTGACGTCTACAGGACACATGCCATGAGTTTTCTGCTGTCACATTACTTGTTGGGTGAGTGTTGAAACAATTTTATGTACGTAAATGATGAATTGATGTAAAGAAAGAGATACTTTCTACCAGATAAAACGTGTCTTATATTGCCCAAAATGCCCTCTATTAACTTCTCCATTTCTTCACGTTTTGGAAACGCTTGTCCCTGTGGAGTCGAGATCCAAGTCGAGGAAAAAAGAAATGAAGAGGTTCTGATGCCCGGCTGAGTTTCGATCTCAGGTCCAGGTATGTAATGAGGTAACGATCATTTGCTCTTTGTGGTGACAAGCGCTTCCAAAATGTGAAGAAATTGAGAAATTAAGTGGGCATTGTGGGTCATAGAAGTTGCATATGTTTAGACAAATGGACACTTGTCAATTTTCCTTTGTGTGTGTGTGTGTGTGTGTGTGTGTGTGTGTTGTGTTTCTCTTTTACATTATATGTATGTTAATGAATTTGTGGCAAAAAGTGACAGATGTTTATAGTACTTTTCATATCTTTTTCATTTGTGTAAACTGTATCGTCCATAATCTTTGATTTTTACACCTTTTTGTTAGTTTTATTTTCCTTCAACATAAAATTTATTGTTGAAAAAGAAAGTGCCCCTCACATGGTGCACTGTCAGCATAACTAAAAGGTTGTTTGCAGCATCCCTTTGGCCCTGAGGCACTTTTGTCAACAACCTGGAGGCAACAAACAACATTATAGCTTGTGTTTGGTCAATCGAGGGTATGAGACTACAAACTATAAACTACAAATGAGAAGAGTTAATAATGGCGTATGTAGGGAAAAGGAAGGATGAGTCAGTGCGAGAGAAGTTTCAGATTCCTGTGCTGGAAGAATATTTCTCAAGGAAATGGTGCGAAGATATTCCGACTCATTCAGAATAAGTGTAGCATTTCAAATCGTCAGTGTTATCGTATAGCCTAAACGATTCGAAATGTACTGACCCAATCGTAGCCTAAGTCTTATGCTACGACACCCAGGGTTACTTCCTCTTATGCTAGTTCAAACTGTGATTAAATCAATGCATTGATTTGTGTATATTAGCTAAACTAACAATATGAACTTACTATTGGCGATTCAATTGTTCCTAGCTTGATGTACAGTAGTCAGATTGGCTTGAGCACAGTGTCTATTTCACGACCCTCATCCAAAGCACACCTCAAGAAGTTCTCCTTACATTTAGATATGCATATCTCCTAAAGGAAGTGTCCTAAATGTACTTTTTTTAGGATGAATAGGAATACTTAAGTGTACTCGAAGGCACCAACAATTATGGCTTCATTCTTGAGTCCCCTCTAGCTCGAACCACTCTGTATCAAGGTTATGAAGAGACTGACTTCACGGCCGTCTTTGACCAACACCAAACCTTCGACTAACCACCATACAAACAACCAATACCGGTAGTTAAGCACTATTACACATATACTTACAATTAAACACATGAAACAACCAAGACAATGCTTTTCATTACTAAATACAAACACAACAAAACATAATATCCTTCTTCTACATAATACGCATTTCCACACTACGTAAATTTAAAGAGAATACATAAAACTGTACTACAACTTGCGGAAAAGTACAATCTATCTTGTCAAAGTTTTGACAGAAGAACTTGAAATAATCAAAATCAAATGACAACCAGATGAAGGATACAGGCATACCGCACTTTGTTTAAAAGAAAAATATAAATTAGTAGATATGAATACACTGTAATAATGTACAGGAATTGTTAGAACTGTTCCCATGTGATCTTTTGTGTACATGGAAGCACTTTTCTATCTTAAAGGACGGATTTGTAGTCTAGACTCCGCAGATGCTAGTAGACTGCTGTTGCTAGTAACCGTCAACAGGGAAGGATATTTCCTCTGCCTCTTTTTGTCACTTGCCTGTGGCTGAAGCAAGAGCGACAGCCACGTGGGATCTAAGCGGAAAGGCTTAAAGTACCAAGGAAAGCAGTAGTTCGCCCAAAGGGAAACCTAGACCAAATACCTCCTTGATTAAGAACGATTATGTAGAAGTGCTCAACTTCCTCAACACCTTTGGTTGGAGTACTGTGCATATTTCCAAACTGGCTTTAGAGATGGGAATGAAATGTAATTTGTTCCTACACAAATGCAAACATTTGTTCTTTACATAGGAATTTTAGCCTGTAATGCGAGCTGGAACAGATACTGAAACTTATCAACAGGGTAGTCAAATACCAACAGGTGGGGGAAGCCCCCCCACTTGCCTGTCTCCACTCCACCTTGCTTCCAGCTGCCGTCGACTGCAGATGTCTCTCACGACTCTCTGCCCGACTTTTGCTGTTTGAACTTTCATTGACGAAACTTGAGTACAGGCAGTACCCAGGTTACGTCGGGGGTGCCGTTCCGACACCACACTGTAACCAGGAAAACGACTGTCGAAACTTAAAAGTGGAAGAAGTGGTGTATTATGTATTTTATTTAAAGAAGGATATTATGTTTTGTTGTTTGTGTTTAGTTAGTAGTGAAAACATTGTCTTAGCTGTTTTGTGCGTTTGATTGTAAGTATACTTGTAAATTTGCTTAACTAATGGTATTGGTTGTTGTATGGTAGTTAGCCAAAGGTTTGGTTTCGGTCAGAGACGGCCGTGAACGCAGTCTCTTCACGTCTTTAATATAGTATGGTTCGGGCTAAGTGGGGGCTCAAGAATGCAGCCATAGTTGTCAATATCTACAAATCCACTTAAGTATTCCTATTCATCTTAAAGTACATTTAGGGAAACTTCCTTTAGGAGATATGTACATCTAAATGTAAGGATAATTTCTTGAGGTGTGCTTGGGATGAGGGACACAAAATAGGGATTGTGCCTATGCTAATCTAACTACTGTATTTCAAGCTATGAACACTGAATGCGCCAATAGTAAGTTCATATTGTTAGTTTAGTTAGTATACACAACGCAATGTATTGATATAATCATAATTTGAACTAACATAAGAACGAAGTAACCTAGGTGTTGTAGCATAAGACTTAGGCTACGATTTAGGTCAGTACATTTCGGATCGTTTAGGCTATATGATAACACTGACGATTTGAAATGCTATACTTATTCTGAGTGAGTGGAATAACGATGTAGTCTGGAACATCGCAAGGAAAATGCATAAAAATGAGAGATAAAGTGAGAAAGCCTTTGACCTATGGGTGTACTGTACAGTATTTTACTTGCATTCTGATGTAGTGTGCATCCAAAAACCTCAACTTTGACTTTATATTGCAGCTGTTTTTATGTAATTATACTGTTCCTTATATTGTAGCTGTATTTATGTACTTTTACTGTTCCTTATATTGTAGCTGTATTTATGTACTTTTACTGTTCATATATTGTAACTGTATGTACTTTTACTGTTTAGTTGCAGTGTCAGACGATGACATAACCTCGTAACATCCGCTGTAACCCGGAGCCAATTTTGTATGAATAGTATATTTGAAAAGCGACGAAACTCGAACGACATAACCTGAGTCTGATGTAACCTGGGGACTGCCTGTATTCCTTTTCCTTTTTTGGTTGCTGACAATGTGTTTGTATTGATTTCCCAAACCCATCAGTCAAAGAAGCCTTCTTGCAAGGAATCAAGTTTATGTATTCCTTGCCTATGAATACTGTTTTCGTTGGACACGTAACAAAGTCTGGTAGTTACGCAACAGCTGTTTCATTCTCTGATATACTTGCTAATAAATTGACCTTTCAAGTGTGGTAGATTTAATCGCTTGGAGGTTCCTTGACAATAGGGTTGCCTTAGTTAAGGTAATCCTGCTGTCACAGCCAACCTTTGTGTTCATTGGAATAGGCTAGGAATCCTCATTCCTTTGATTTCTGCCACTTGGTCTTTGTAATTTTCGACTGCTGCAGACGAGGTGAGTTTCAGCAGTGGTGGAAGGAGGTAGAGATATTCTCCTTTCCTTCATCGCCTT
The DNA here is from genome assembly GCF_040412425.1 of Macrobrachium rosenbergii. Taxonomy (NCBI): domain Eukaryota; kingdom Metazoa; phylum Arthropoda; class Malacostraca; order Decapoda; family Palaemonidae; genus Macrobrachium; species Macrobrachium rosenbergii. Next base: position 38,097,614 of record NC_089764.1, read on the forward strand.
CATCTGCGTTGTGCTTTTGAACCTCACCTCTGCGAGTTGAGAAGACTTATTAAGCTTCTTTTTGTGTGCCTTTGCCTTTGGGGTGGGTGGGGAGACTCAATCACCATTTGCAATCGATTTCCTTGGCAGGGGTGGCACTCAGTGCCTTTCCCTTAGACTGGAGGTTCTCTTCGTCTCGTCACTGTAAGCTTTGGAGCTTGCTTCGAGTCAAATTCTCTTCTCTCTGAGAGAAGTAGTGCGTTGATCCCTCTTGCTGCTCATTTGCTCCTCATTTTCCCTGTTGACTGACCGGGTTGATGGCTGGCACCAAGTTTGGATTGTTCTTCCTGGTTCTCAGCGCAGTCCTTTGGGATCGCACTGAGAGGGTTTTTGGATGACTCATTCTCACGGACCCTTGGCTTTTATTACCAGGCCTACAGGTTAGGTTAGGTTTGCTGATGATCCATGAGTGTTTTCCCTCTCTTTCCTTGGTCGGGCAACCAGGGTGAAAGGGAAACACTTATGTTCCTCCCCAACAGTCTTTCGGGATCGCACGGGGAAGGGTTTGCACAGCCTGTTCGCACTGTTCAGTCATTCCTGAATTCTTGGTTTTTAATTGAGTTTTTGGGGAGCCATGAGCTACTGTTCCTGGTTTTCCCATGGCTAGATGGCCATAGTGATCGGGTCAGACTTCAACCTGTCTGTCCCTGGCTCTTTGTGCCTGTTAGAAAAGGGTTAACATGACCTGGGCGTGCAGCTCAGTACACTGTCGACGGCTCCGATCTTTGGACTGGGTTGTTCAGTAGTGAAGGGCTTTGTGCAAGTTCCCCACCTCTTTTGGCAAGGGCTTAGAAGGACAGATAATTATGGTAAGCAAGCTCATTGATCTTATTTATCTGTTTTATTGTCTCCAACACTTCAGTTTGGTTCTTGCAGCCTGATTAAGTAATGGAGTACAAACCCTTTACTGAATGGTCCTGAAGTCTAGCATCTGCTACATCCCATAGTGCAGTATGCTAGAAATGCGGGGTCCCTTTCTCTGCTCCTGACGAACCAGGAAGGTGTAACCAACCCCAGGTTGGACAAACCTACCAGTTGGTTGAGAGATCTGCCCAGACTCCTCCCACCAGTGGATAAGTCTCCTATGTAAAGAATGAAGGTTTTTATATATGAAGGAATGAATAACAAATTTTAAAAGTCATTTGTATTTTTCCTAACATACAAACCTGATGGTTTTACATTTATGGCCCACCTCAGCCACCCCTCACTCTGGTACCTGGGCCGGAAGACAAAGTGTTGGAGTGCAGACCAACAGGTGGGTGGGTGGGGCTTCCCCCGCCTGTTATTAGTCGAATACCTGTTCAAATAAGTTTGAATGACCATTCCAGCTTGGGTCACAAGCTAAATTCCCTATGTAAAGAACTTCAGGTTTGTATGTTAGGAGAAATACAAGTTATTTTTAAAGTTTGCTGTTCTTAAAGTAAAATATCCACGATGAAATATATGGAAGCTCAGGTTTCTGACCCAGAGTTTCTGATAACGCTTCCCAAGAGAACTGTGATCAGTAACTTATTAACGAGTGTACCACATGAAAACGTGATAACTTATTAACGAGTGTACCACATGAAAACGTGATGACTTATTAACGAGCGTACCACATGAAAACGTGATACACTTAGGAGTGAAAACGAGTGTACCACATGAAATCGTGATGACTTATTAACGAGCGTACCACATGAAAACGTGATACACTTAGGAGTGAAAAGGTTAAAGTTTCCAAGGTCACTGAAGATTTGTAATGAGGTAGGTAATCTCTTTATTAACTACAATTGACAGGACTATTACTGAGCCTTTTGTCAAAAGAATACCACAAGAAGTCACTGTTCAAAGGATATTGAAGAAATCTTGATACAGGAACCAAGAAAAGTGATAATGGTGAAGATGTACCTGGAGGGATATACGCCAAGGATTTGGAATGAAAAACCACCAGTAAACAAACAATGATTAACTGGACAACATTATTTCAGCGAGCACTTGAGGCATACAGCGTCACTTAACATCCATGATACGGGTTTCATGACAGCAAGATTATGCCCATCAGAGAGGAGAGGAGTTTTGTGAGACACAACAGAATGAGCGAAGCAGTTCCAATAGACTGTTGGTTTACAGACATTTGTGTGTGGACAGTGGGTCATCTGGAAGACTGGGGAATCAGAGTGTCTGTGGGCTCAATATGATTGATGGGTTTGCTATGAACAATAAATTAAAACCTCCAGAATTACATAAAATTTTTCTAATAATCTTTTACCTTCTCGTATTCCAGACTTTCCGTGCTGGAAGAGGAAGTCATTGGTTTACGTTGTCAAGGTTTTGGAAATGAATGAGCGTCCAGCGATGAATGTAAGCGCAAGTTCCTGTGAGGTGTTGAATATATAAGTTCCTAAAATAGCAGATAAAAAATTCTAGGTATCAGATTTGTGTATTGGTGAAAGGAGAAAAGGGAAAAAATAAAATAAGAAACAAGTAAGAGTGATAGAAGCAGTGTATAACAATAGAAGAAAGTGAAAAAGTAGGTGATCCCCTGCATTAAAAACGAAGTTGAAGGACCAAAGGCTAAAATGAGCATCTTGGAATATCAGGTGAAGAGAGAGACAGAGGACGCAGTGTCCCCGTCTCTGGTCAAGAGTGAAAATGGAGGTTTAGTGGGCAGTGATGCCCCAGCCAGCTGTACCACTGTCTCTTTGGATCCTATGATGGAAATCAAGACAGAAATGAAGACGGAAGTGGAGGTGTGTTATGAGTCTGATGGTGACATGAAGTATCACTGTGAGGATGATGAAGGTAATTCGCTGCCTGTCAGAAAGGAAGTCGACAAGGGGAAGACCTTATTGACCCACATGGAGATCCACAGGGGGGAGAGGGCTTTCACTTGCAATGACTGTGGGAAGTCATTCTCCCGGAAATTTCTTCTCAAGACCCACATGGTGATCCATACTGGGGAGAGGCCCTTCACGTGTAAGGACTGTGGGAAATCGTTCTACAAGAAGTCAAATCTCAAGGCCCACATGACAGTCCACACAGGGGAGAGGCCCTTTGTGTGCAACAACTGTGGGAAATCGTTCTCCCTGAAATCAACTCTCAAGACCCACATGGCGATCCATACAAGGGAGAGGGGCTTCGCCTGCAAGGAGTGTGGGAAGTCGTTCTCCGGGAAATCAAATCTCAAGATCCATATGGCGATCCACACAGGGGAGAGGGCCTTCACCTGCAACGACTGTGGGAAGTCGTTCTCCTGAAATCACATATCAAGACCCACATGGCGATCCACACGGGAGAGGGCCCTACAAGTGCAATGACTGTGGGAAGTCGTTCTCCCTGAAATCACATCTGAAGACCCACATGGTGACCCACACGGGGGAGGGTGCCTTCGCGTGCAAGGACTGTGGGAAGTCGTTCTCCCTGAAATCACATCTGAAGACCCACATGGTGATCCACTCAGGGGAGAGGGCCTTCATGTGCAAGGACTGTGGAAAGTCGTTCTACAAGAAATCAAATCTCAAGGCCCACATGGCAGTCCACACGGGGGAGAGGCCCTTCGTCTGCAAGGACTGTGGGAAGTCGTTCTCCCAGAAATCGAGTCTCAAGAAACACATGAGGATACATCTTGTGGAGAAGCCATTTGCTTGCTAAGAGTGTGGGGAAAATTTTTGCCTGGAGGAACAGCCTGGAACAACATTTCCAGATCCAGGAAGGAGAGACTCGATCGGCACGAGGATGCTTTAAAGTCACCGATTGATTGCGAGCTGTATCCCAATGATTCATTGACCTGAGTCACTGGTAATGACTGTATGATTCATTTTTCTTGTTTTGTGAATCACACTGGACCCCCATAGACTAATTAGTTATGAAGTTACAGTAAACCCCCGTATTCGCGGTCTCATTATTTGCAGACTCACCTATTCGCGGATTTCTCTGTGGAACATATGTACACATTATTTGTGGAAAATTCGCCCATTCTAGGGCAGTATTTTTTCACTGAAAATATTCACTAATTACTGTATTTTCATGACTAAATGCACTTTTCGTGATAAAACTATTAAAATACTCAGGTATAAGCATTTTTACAGTTTTTTTATTTAAGCTATCAAAATAGGAAGTTTTAAGTGTTTTTAGAGGACTTTTAAGTATTCGCGGATTTTAGCTATTTGTGGGGGGCTGCGGTACACATCTGTGAATACGGGGCCTGTACTATATTGAATTTACAACATGCAGTTCAATAAATTGTTTTTCTAACAATGCTTGCGTTTAAGTAGCCCTTCCAATATGAAGATTGACCCAGAGGCTCTCTGTAGGCAGCCTTAAAATCTGGTTCATATCCATCCACAACTTCTCTCTCGGGATGAGGTACGATAAAGGATTTGCTAAGGGAGACGTGAGGCAGAATTTGATGGTGAAGGGAATGATAGTAGCTGCCAGGGACTTTGTCTTATCCAAGGGATGCTTTTTGTTCGATTGCCAAGCCAACGAAAGAAAACGGGAACTAGAACAGGTAGAACGACTGTCGTTAGACCGATTCAGACATCCAGCAACACTGACACCAAGGAATATGTCAATGCATTAATGTAGATGAATATGAATATATGTTCTTTTGCAAGTGATAGATTGAAGACCTTGGGAGAATAACATCAGAATTTGGTCTAAATGGAAACATTAGTTTTCAAGGACTGGAAGTACATGCAATATAGATGATGACTCAGGGCGTGTGCAATGCATTGTGGGAATAAACAAGTAAAAAATGCGCTGAAGTTTCTTTGGCATAGTTGAGTTTTCTGTACAGCTTATAATGCTGTACGAAACTCTCAGCCGCGGCCCTTAATCTTTCAGCCATGGCCCATGCAACTCAGCTGTGGCCCATGAAACCTACAGCCATGGCCCAGTAGTGGCTTGTGTTGTTGGCACTTATAGCGTTGCCAGACACATCATCATGGCTAACCTTAACCTTAAATAAAATAAAAATTACTGAGGAGGCTAGAGGGCTGCAATTTGGTATGTTTGATGTGTGGAGGGTGGATGATCAACACACCAATTTGCAGCCCTCTAGCCTCCTCAGTAGTTTTTAAGATCTAAGGGCAAACAGAAAAAAATGCGGACGGACAGACAAAGCCGTCACAATAGTTTCCTTTTACAGAAGACTAAAATTGTGAAAATGAGTGACTCAAAAGACGGAGTTGCTTAGAAAATAATGAATTAAAATTGTAAAAAATAATCAAAAAGCAAAATCAATGAGAGAGTACGTGAAGGACCTGGACTTCAGTTTTTCTAGCAAAACTCGATAATCAGCTGTAGAAGAGGAAATAGAAGAACTAATGATAAAACATATAAAGAAATCAAATCAAATAAAAGCAGAGAAAGGAGGAATAATTGGAAAGTGTGAAAAAAATAAACATGAATAAGAGAAGACTCTATATAGGGGTAGTGCAGTCAGTGCACCTCATGCAGTGCACTGTAGGCATTCTTAAGGTTCTTTGCAGCTCGCCTTCCTTAGGCCCCTAGCTGCTATAACCCCTTTCGTTCCTTTGACTGTACCTCCTTTCATATTCTCTCTCTTCCATCTTACTTTCTTCCTTTTCTTACCAATTATTTCATAGTGCTTCAACTGCTTTGAGGTTTTCCTCCTGTTGCACCTTTCAAACCTTTTTGCTCTCAGTTTCTATTTCAGTGTTGAATGACCTCATAGGCACCAGCGCTTGACCTTTGGCCTCAATTTTATATTCTAATATAATAAGTAAGAGAAGAAACTCGCTGTAACTGCGCCAGACAGCAAGATCTCCTTAGAACTCTTTAGATACAAATGGCAGAAGAAGAAGAAGAAGAGTAATGAGGAAAGGAACTAAACATTCAGAAAAGAGATAACTGGAAATCTAAAGCATTTACTAACCTATAAAAAATATAGAAACATCTGTACTGGATTGAAAAATTATTGGCTAAATCTCACATTTAATAGATATTGATAGATGTTAAATATAAAATAGGAAATTATCTATTAAAGAACATGATATAGAGAAAATGGTGTGAATTAAGCGCAGCCAAAGATAGAAACAGATTTTCAAAGAGTTTTGCAGCCATATCAGGAAGGTAAGGATGAAGAAATGGCTAAAATAGATAGTGATAGATGGTAAATAGGAAATATGAAAGTATCTATTGAAAATATAACATGATAAAGAAAAAAAGGCTTAAATAAACCATTGAAAGGAGAAACAGAGCCGCAACAAAGAGTGGTCCCTCAATTTCTACTAAAAAATCGTAAACACTCCAGCGCCGCTTCTTCATTCGCCAAGTATAAATAACTCGAGACCCTTTTATTGTTTCATAATTTTTTATTTGGTTTTGTTTCATTTTCGTTATTTTTATAAAAGGAAATACAAAATTGAAGGTCGATTTTTTTTCATATTTTCCTTTTATTATTTTCTTTTTCTTCTTCTTCTTGCCCCAAAGTGGGGGTGTGAGGGAGACTGCGTAGCGGCCGTCTTATGGCATCGATTTGATATTGAATCATTTAGATGACTTACAACCTTATATATATGTTCATATATATATATATATATATATATATATATATATATATATATATATATATATATATATATATAGTAGAACCCGGTCCTCGACTGTACTAGAACTCGAAATAATCGGTTTCAACACGAAATGTTGAGTAAATTTTGCGTCGGAGTTCAAGCAACAAACCGAATCTCGACCCTATGAATCATATGATGTTTGTAGAAAAAAAGAGTTTGGGAGCAAGGCTGCCGCTAGTTGGAGTTGTTGGTGGCGTTCTTCCCATGCTTATTTAAAAGCATTTAAAGCCCACACATGCTGCTGCTGTTGAAAAACAAGCCATATTATCACATTAAATTAATAATACAGTATTTATAAACCGAATTACTGTATGTTTGTTATCATAAAATTAAGAAAAATGTCCAAAATTACGTCCGAACTCGACGGCCCTGTGGCAGATATAAACAAACCATAGCGCCGCCTGGTGGGTGTATCATGGTAGTAATTACATAAACATTCAGAATGTTTATGTAATTAGTACTGCAATACACCACCAGGGCGCGCCTGGTTTGTTTATATCTGCCACAAGCTGCCGAGTTCAACGTAATTTCGAAATTTTTCTTAATTTTATGATAACAGACATACAGTAATTCGGTTTATAAATACTGTATTATTAATTTCATGTGATAATATGGCTTGTTTTTCAATGTTATCATTATTAACAACAGTTTTCATGTGTACCTGTTACAGTACATTCTGGTAGTGCCCATAGGCTACTTAGCCTAGCCTATGGCTCTCGGTATATCATCGGTAATACGGCCGCATTGGTCATAGGCCAACTTTTTTTTATACAGTATGCATTTAAAAATGAACCTATTTAATTGTAATTTGTGTAAAGTTTTGTATAAAAAGGCAAGGTTGGGGTAATGACTGGTGGTTAGGAATGGATTAATCCATTTTCAGTTATTTCTTATGGGAGAAATTAACTCAGAATTCGACAAAATCAAATCTCGACACTTCTGGAACGAATTAGCGTGAGAACCAAAACCAGTTCTACTGTATATATATATATATATATATATATATATATATATATATATATATATATATATATATATATATATATATATATATATATATATATATATATATATATATATCACACATTACCACAGGTGAAAAATAAGAAACGGGGTGTAGGTCCTGACCGGTTTTCGACTTTATTTCAAGCCATTGACGAAGATAAAAAAGAACTAATAGGTCGGTTGTAAAATTTCCCTCGTTACCTTACTTGTACAGATTAGTAAAAACACACAAAGAAAACAATCCTATGCGGCCTATTATCAGTACTGTTGGCTCAATATCATATAAACTTTCGAAATATATTACCAAACTCTTGTCTCCGTTACTTGGAACTATCTCAGATTCTCATGTATATAATTGTCTAGATTTAGTTAATAAATTAAACAAAATCACTTTTTGCCCCACTGATAGATTCGTTAGTTTTGATGTTTGTTCTCCTTTCACTAAAGTCCCTATAGATTCTATTTTAGAGTATCTTAGTAATGAATAATCTATAATGAATTACCTCTGCCTGTAAGTCATATAATTTCTCTCACTAGGTTGTGCATTTGTGATTGTAAGTTTATATTCAATGGTGCATTTTACCAACAAATATTTGGTATGGCAATGGGCAACCCTTTATCCCCACTCCTCTCAAACTTGTACATGGAACTCTTTGAAAAACGATATATACCTGATATCATTTATACTCCTTTAAAGTGGTATGGGTATGTTGACGATATTTTAGCTGTTTTGCCTGCTGGTATTGATGTAAATGATTTACTCTGTAATTTGAATAACCAGGTACCATCCATTAAGTTTACGGTAGAATTAGAAAAAGACAATTGCCTCCCTTTCTTAGATGTTTTAATACATAGAGAACCATTTCAATGTAAATTCAGTATTTATAGGAAACCAACCAACAACTTAACTTATGTCCATTTTTATTCAGGCCATCACTTTAACATCAAAATATCAATTTTTTCCTCTATGTTTTTACGAGCCTTGCGCATTGTCAGTCCCCAGTATCTAGATAAAGAAATTGAATACATAAGAAAAATAGGGACAGATTTATGTTATCCTTCACATATACTAGATATTTGTTATAAAAAAGCCCTCAAAAGGTTTTATATTGAAAGTAACATGAAGAAAGAAACCCGTAAGAACCTTCTTAGCTTGCCTTATTTTAGTGGTTTTGAAAACATAAAGTCACTGTTACAACCTTTTAATGTAAACCTCGTTTTTTCTTATAATAACACACTCAAAAGAATGTTAATAAAAAATAGCCCTAAAGAAAACAACAACATAATATATAAAATTCCGTGTTTGGACTGCCCCTCTTTTTATATTGGCCAATCTAGCAAAGATTTAGATGTACGTATTAAGCAACATAAGTATTCAGTCAAAACTGGACAAGCATCCAACGCTATATTCATTCATTTAAGTGAAAACTCTCACAGGATAAATTGGACTGAAAGTTCAGCGATTGCCAGATCGAAAGATTTCTCTTCAAGAAATCTATTGGAGTCCGCTATTATCCAGCTTACTTCCAGTTGTAATTTTAATCTTAGCCCTGGCATGTATTATTTGGACCCCTGTATTAGAAAAATGTTCAAGAATGACCTAAAAGATCAAATCACTGACTTAATTACAAGTTAGTTACTTGATATATTTTCTATATATGCGTATGTTTAATATAATTTTTTATTTGTAAAAATGTTCATTTTGTAAAAGTTATTATTGTTTACAAAAAAAGAATTATTTTGTTGTACTAAAAAAATTTTTAGGTGGTCAGTCACGACCCTGTATAATCTTTTAATTGTCCTGTCCCTGCTTCTGAACAGTTGATCCTAATCCTTTGTAAAAACCTCTAAAATATTTAATCCTGTTTTGGCAGTTCTACTGATTGTTCAGTTGTGTTGGATTCCAGGTACATATGTTTCCTTTATAATCCCCATCTGTAATTTATATGAGCCTTCTTTGTAAATATACTTTTATAATTCTTCAGTCTGCTAAGTAAAGGACCTAGCGTCAAAAGGCCTCGCAGCACTTAAGTGTTTCCGTTTCCTTTGTGGATTTTATCTTTATTTATATATTCATCATGTTCCATATTTTCGTGATTTAGTTATACATACATACATATATATATATATATATATATATATATATATATATATATATATATATATATATATATATATATATATATATATATATATATATATATAGATGATTTTAGAAGGAGCTGTTCTGTATCCATGTCTAGCATCTGCCCAGAAGCTCCCCGTCCCCGTCCCCTCTCTCTCTCTTCAAGTTTAATGTCGTTGCACGATGAATAATGACCATTTGGACCTCCTACTACCCTTGATGGGTGACCTACTGGGCCGCTCCACTCCTTGGGGAGGGGTCCAGCTGGCCCCCAGCCAGGTGAGGACACAGCTCCTAAGTCTGATTTGGTTAGGTTTGGGTCAGATCAGGTTAGTTTAGGTTATGTTTGGTCAGGATAGGTTAGGTTACGTTAGGTTGGGTCAGGTTATGTTAGGGTAGGTCAAAAGAAATAACTGAAAATGGAGTAATCTGGTCTTGACCACCAGTCATTACCCAAACCTTGATTTTTTAAACAAAACATTAACACATTACAATTAAGTAAGTTCAGAGTTGAAGACCTTTTTTCATTTTTAAATGTATACTGCATAAAAAAACTGGCCTACGTCCAATTACCGATAGTTGACCGAGCGTTCAGTATTAATTTATGGTAAATTTCATACAGAGTCCACCCGAATTGTGTAAACAAAATCTCTTGAAAGTATCTTTCAATAAAGTGGGTTTTAAACGACACGTGGGACGACCAAAACACTCTTGTTCACAAACATCGCATGATTTATTGGGTCCGATTCCGGTTTGTTGTTCGAGCTTTGATGCAAAATTTAATCGAAATTTCGCGTCAGATTCCGATTATGTTGTGTTCTGATATGGTCGAGGAGCAGGGTTCTACTGTATATATATTACTTTAGGCTATTTATGACTGAGGAGGAGGTCCATCTAACCTAGGGCAGTCAGCCGCTCCCCGCATATAATTAAGTCGGTCTGGGATGAAGGAAGACTTACTGGGGGTGGGGGGAGGTGTTAAATGACCTCAGAAATGCCTACAAATATTGAAAAACCCAAATGTGACTCATTCAGGTGTGGTCAGGTCAAGGGAGGGTCAGTTTTAGTCAGGGTGTGTTAATTTATTTGGCAATTTTAATTCTGAAGATGTCCTAGTACTATTTATTAATATAGTTGGTAGAACTGTGGAACAGCTCCGTATGGGGTATTATTGCCTTAGAAATTGACTTTTTCTATTGTATTTAGGATGCTTGTCAAGAATTGACCGTTATTTTTTGTTGGTCGAATGTAATTAACCTGTAATTAACCTCAGAACTGATATGTTATTGTGTGCTGGTCATCCTGGAATGCTACCATGCATGCACAGTGTTATAGGGGAGCTTTTTGTAAAAAGTGGAGTTTCCTTCTCGGGGTCTAGGGGCGGAGTCCCAAATACATAACAACATGGCCTGCTAGGTTAGGTTAGGTTAGTGTAGTTCATTTTATAATAGGTTTCTTTAGCCAATCCTTCTTGAACATATGGCTCCCTGATGACTTGCGCATGTGCAGAACCATTCCATGACAACAACATGACAGTCCAGTCTTTCTCCCAACGATTTCCCCCACCCAGAACCCTCCATTCCCAAAGGGTCCCCAAACATGTTGGGTAGAAATATGAGGTTAATATAATTGACCAACAATAAACAACACTACATCCTTCATCAGCAACACTAAAAGTATAAGAAAAATCAATTTCCAAGGTAATAGTCCATGCGGAGCTATTGTGTAGTTTTACCTTATAATTTTATGACTAGACAATATAGGAAATTGTGTATTTTATGATGCAGTTCGAGTTAGGTGACTTGAAAAATTTGCCTAAATAATGCGAGAAATTTACCCTCCCCCTTTCGTGCTTTTACATTAATCCCCGAGGGGCTGGTACTGGACGTGGCATCCTTTGGAGCTTTTCTGCACAAAAACACATACTAGAGACAGTAGATTTCTCAAATGATCTCGCTAGGACTGAGTCATATTGTAAAATCCCCGCTCAACAGGTTCTCTATGATGAACATCCTGTTTTCTGCGGTGCCTTCACAGCCAACCTAAGGTCGCACGTACACAATCTTATTATCATTATTGTGATTTCTATATTTATTACCTGTTCATTTGCCCTTGTACCACGTATATGTGTCAAGAGTATTTTTATGTCCAACCAGCTATTGTTAATCATCATGTTTTCTATGTGTACCTGTCCTGTTTTGTGTAGAGAAATAGTTTGACCTCAGGTTACTTGTAAATTTTTGTACTTGCGGTCTCTGCGTACACGCAGACGTCCGCACGCCGCTTTATAAGTGGGTCGCTTCATCAATAAACCAGCAGTACTTGTCTTCCTGCTCATTTCGCACCTCTCTCACAGTGGTGACCCCCGGAGTGGTTCCCAGAGCGATTAACAGACCCAAACGGTGACTTAGTCTTGGCCCGATTAACCAACCCACGCCCCTAATGGACTAACTACGGCACTCTAACAAAGCGTTCGGGCGTTACCGACCCTCGTCAGCAAATCACCGGCGTCATTAGCGGACCCACATGGCACACTCCCAAGCGTGTATTGACGCAAGTGTTCCCTCACACTCCAAGTGAGAGTGCGGAATGAGCATGGACACCGACATCCCCACCCACATACAAATTACCGCAAACTTCTCAGAGGCAGATGTCTCCCTTGCGCAATCCCCTCTTGCGCGCTCCTCCACGCCGGTGCCCGCAACTAAGGGCGGCCCTCAGCATAAAGCTGCCGCCTTTCACCTGTCAGAACCTAGCATCCTGGCTCTACAGGGTCGAGGGATGATTCAGGGTGGTAGGCCTGACTGACAAGGTGTTGAAGGCGGACATCGCCATCAACACCCTACCGGAGGAGATATACAAGAAGGTCGCCCTGTGGGTGATGACAACGACGATCCCTGCCACCTTCCAGGAGTTAAAGGCCACTCTCGTCGAGACTTGCTCCCTGCCAGTCTCCGAGAGAGCCGCCCACACCCTCGACCTCGCCACCAACCCCCGACAGGACACGAACCTCTAGGAGACATGGCATGCCCTCCAGGACCTCCTCCTCCTCCCCGAGACTGACAGCAGTGGCAGGTGCAAAGAGATTAGCCTCTCGAGGGAGATCCTCCTGCGGCAGCTACTCCCAGAGGTCCGTGGGCAGATCACAGAGCCATACACCCTGCCGATCAAGGACCTGATCAAAGTGGCGCAGCAGCTGATGGACTCCACGAGGGCAGCGAAGCGGGCATCCATGCCAGCACACCCCATCAACTGCCTCCAGCTGGAGGACCCCACCACAGAGGGCATCAACGCTGTCAACAGGAGGAGGCCACCCCACCAATAGAAGCAGGAAAGGCCGGGGCTTTGCTATTGCCACCAGTGGTTCGGTAAAGCTGCCTGAAATTGCGAAGCCCCCTGCCTTTTCTCCCCTCCAAAAAACGGGGGAAGCAGCGGCTGCCCGCACAGGCCACCATGGCACCAGCATCCGAAATACCCAGGGGCCCCACACCAGTAGGCTTCTACATCTGGACTCTGTCTCCGGCAGGATGATACTGATAGACACTGGAGCCATGTGGTCAATGTTCCTGCCTTCCAGAGAGGACTGCAGACGTCCGCCAGACCCGGCTGCCTCCCTGACAGCCGCCAACAGGTCCCCCATCCTCTCCTACAGCACCAGGCTCCTGTCGTTCTCCATCCTTGGCCGGAGAAACGAGTGGGACTTCATCGTTGCGGACGTTAGGACCTCACTTCCGAGTGTGGACTTCCTCTTCCACTTCAGACTGGCAGTCGACGTCGGCCGCAAGTGCCTGCTGGACATCGAGTCCTGCCAGTCCCAGCCCTTGTTGCTGGGCCCCAGGGAGCCCACAATCTGTTCCGTCGCTCCCCACCAGTACGGCTCCCTCTTGAAGGAATTCGCGGAGGTGTTCAAACCCGAGCTTCGTCAGGTGCCCGGGCCCCCTGCCAAACACGGAATATATCATCACATCAAGACAAGGGGCCCCCGACGCACGCAAAGTTCCGAAGACTTCCCCCACAGTGCCTTCAGGAGGCCAAGAAGGAACAGATGGGCATATGCAAGAAGGCTCCCAGCCCATGGGCCTCCCCCCTTCATGTGGTACAGAGAGCAGACGGCACCTGGAGACCCTGCAGTGACTACAGGCGGCTCAACCTCGCTACAGAACCTGACCACTACCCTCTACCAAACATGCAGGACCTAACAGCCTCCTTCCACGGGGCCAAAATATTCTCAAAGTTAGATCTCTTGAAATCATATTTTCAGGTACCAGTAGCTCCAGAGGACATCCCCAAAACTGCCGTCGTCATGCCTTTCGGGTCCTACGTCTTTGTCTTCTCCACCTTCGGCCTGAGGAATGCAGGTGCGACCTTTCAGAGACTAATGGACAGCATCCTTGGGGACCTGAACTTCTGCATCTGCTACGTCAATGAAATCCTAATTTTTTCCGGATCCCACAAGGAACACCTATGGCACATCTGGAAGGTCCTGCAGCGCCTGCAGGAGAGTGGCCTCGTCGTCAGGTTCGACAAGTGCACCTTTGGCGTCGATAAGGTGGAATTCCTAGGCCACGAGATATCCCCAGGAGGCGTCTGCCCAGTTTCATCGAAAGTCGAGGCCGTCGTCAGGTTCCCCACCCCTACCTCCGTCAAGGCTGTACAAGAATTCCTCGGAATGGTCAACTGCTACAGGAGATTCATCCCGGGAATTGCGCACACCGTGGCCCTCTGACGGAGATCCTCAAGGGCCGTCTGAAGACCTTGGAGTGGGGCCCCAACCAGCAAAGGGCCTTCTCCCTGATGAAGGCCGCCCTCACCAAGGCAACAGCTTTGGCCCACCAGGACCCCAGTGCTCCCCTCCAGCTGACAACGGACGCCAGCAACGTTGCCTGCGGTGCCGTCCTGGAACAAGTTGTCAACGGAGCCCCTCAGCCCATCGCCTTCTTCAGCAGAAAACTCAGTCCCACTGAGTCCCAATACAGCACCTTCAACAGGGAACTCTTCGTGGTGTACCAGGTGGTGCACCACTTCAAATTCCTCTTGAAGGATACGCCCTTCACAGTTTGGACGGACCACCAGCCGCTGGTCCACACCTTCACAAAGCTGGGGGATGCATGGTCCTCCAGGCAGCAGCGGCACCTCGTGGCCATCGCGGAGTTCACCTGCACCATCAAGTACCTCCCCGGCAGGAAGAACCCAGCAGCCGACACCCTCTCAAGGATCGAAATCGACGCAGTGCAGCTCAGGATCGACTACAAGGACCTCGCCTGTGAACAAGCCGCCGACCCAGAGACTCCAGCTTACTGAACCACCATCATGACGCTGAAGTGGAAGGACGTGCCTCTCGGCCCTGGAGGGCCAACATTGCTGAGCAACGCAAGCACTGGCCACCCCCGCCCACTGTTGCCCACCTCCCGTCGTCGGCTGGTCTTCAACGTCGTCATCCACAAACTGTCCCACCCCTCCGGCAGAACGATGGCCAGGCTACTGGCGGAGAAGTTCGTCTGGCATGGCATACGGAAGGACGCAACGGCCTGGGCAAGGCAGTGCATACAGTGCCAGGCCAACAAAATAGGGCGGCACACCAAATAGGGGGTGGGCGACTTTCCCCAGCTGGTGAGACGTTTTGGGCACATCCACGTCGACGTAGTGGGTCCTCTTCCCCCATCAGGAGGAGCAAGATACCTACTAATAGTCGAAGACCGCTCCACCGGGTGGCCCGAAGCTACGCCCATGGAAGAAGCCACCTCCAGTGCATGCGCAGAGACCCTCCTCTCCAGCTGGACTAGCCGGTTTGGTGTCCCGGACCATATAACTACCGATAGGAGCCCCGCCTTCCTGTCCGAGCTGTGGACCGCCCTTACACGCCTGCTGGGGACCACTCACCACAGCACCACCGCCTACAACCCCGCAGCCAATGGAATGGTGGAAAGGTTCCACAGGTCCCTGAAGGCGTCCCTCATGGCTCGTTGCAGCTCCGAGAATTGGAAGTACCAGCTGCCCTGGGTCCTCCTCGGGCTGAGGACTGCCCCCAGAGCCAACAGCGACCTGTGTGCAGCAGAAAAGGTCTTCAGGGAGACCCTTGTAGTCCCAGGGGAACTCATCACAGAGGACTGGGATGACTTAACAACGCAGAGGCTCCGCGACAGGGTTGGGAAGTTTGCCCCCTGCCAGCGGACATATACCGACAGGACGCCCCCTTTCATGCCTCCCGGTCTGTCCTCCGCCACCCACCTCTTCGTCAGGAACGATGCCGTACGTCCACCCTTAACCAGGCCCTACAGGGGGCCTTTCCTCATACTTGAAAGAAACAAGAAGGCATTCTGGGTGGCCGTCCATGGGAAGGAAGACCGCCTCAAGCCTGCATTCCTGGAGGAAGACGTCAGGGGCACTTCCCAAAGCCCCTGCAGGAGTTGGCATCCCCACAGCCCGCCCCGTCTGCAAGAAGACCTCGTGGGCGCCCCTGGAAGGCCCTGGGTCCGGGCAGGAGGGCAACCTAACACACCCATCCACAGGGCACAGATGAAGACAAACAATCCCCCCCAGCTGGCATCGAGAAGGCGGGACCCCCTCCGTTGCCCCAGCAGAAACCTGCTTTGATCAGACGTTACCTACATCTTGGGGGGGAGTATTGTAAAGTCCCCGCTCAATGGGTTCTCTATAATGAAGATCCCGTTTTCTGCGGTGCCTTCACAGCCGACCTAAGGTCGAACGTACACAATCTTATTATCATTATTGTGATTTGTATATTTATTACCTGTTCATTTGCCCTTGTACCACGTATATGTGTCAGAGTATTTTTATGTCCAACCAGCTATTGTTAATCATGTTTTCTGTATGTACATTCGGCAAGAAAAGTGAAGATACTGTTTTCTTTAGATTTCGTTCATCGAATTTTAATTTTTTTCTTACAGAAAACACATAATCTCGGTAAATTATTCTAGAATATGAAAATACAATGCAAATTATATCATATATGTTAAATCTGCAAAACAAAAACGTTCAGATACTTAAAAACACCATGCATGTCCGAAGTAATCAGAATTTCTCAGATGACTTCGTTCATAGGGATCTAAAAGATAGTGTGTGGATATCTCGGTGTAGTACTGTTTATCAGAACGGCAATATTTACTCGTTTTCCGTTATGAACAGGTTTATTATTGCATCATCATACGAGGTAATGATAATTTCTTTAATTTTTACAGATTCATATTTGTATTTCACGGTGTTAAAGGTCAGCTGGAATTAATGGCAGTAAATGTTGTGACAGCTAGGGCAGGTTGACCCAATCTATTTAAATCCGCGAGAGCGTTCTCTATGATGTGCGGAGAATGCTCTCTGATGTGCGGAGTACTGCTGTAACTTCGGGGGGAAAACACAAGTAACTGGATGTTTCTTAACGTTGCCATAGTCTCTCTCTCTCTCTCTCTCTCTCTCTCTCCATTGCTAAAACATACTGTACAAATATAGTATCGCTCAATCTCTAAAAGAAAAAAAAAATAATGAAATGAGTAGCTCTACATGTAGGCCTAGGCTTACACAACAGCAACTCTCTCTCTCTCTCTCTACATTGCTAAAACATACTATACAAATATAGTATCGCTCAATCTCTAAAAGAAAAAAATAATGAAGTGAGTAGCTCTACATATAGGCCTAGGCTTCAAAACAGCAACTCTCTCTCTCTCTCTCTCTCTCTCTCTCTCTCTCTCTCTCTCTCTCTCTCCATAACATTGCATTCGTTCCTTTATTGTTCCCCAAGTTTTTCGTTGGACATAGCTCAAATTTAACTCTTGATTTCATTATGGAAGATCGCGTTTCCGATTATGCAAGCATTCCGTTCATTGTGGTGTCATAAATTCATATGTGCAAGGTTACTTCGTAGGTTATGTGGAAAAATGTTTATTTTGCTCAGAACTGTCGCTGCAAATTACAACTTGAACGAATACTGTAAAGCTTACTACTGCATTTAAGTATCAATGATTTCAGAACCGTAGAATATGATTGAAAGTTATAGGAGGTCAAGCAAAAAACACACACAATAAGACTGAAGCTCCTCCCCTTTCTAAAGTTGCCAGATGTCTCATTATTTAGCAATATATGTCCGAAGATTTAAAAAAACTGTATCCTCACTTTTCTTGCCGAGTGTACCTGTCCTGTTTTGTGTAGAGAAATAGTTTGACCTCAGGTCACTTGTAAATTTTCATACTTCCGGTCTCTGCGTATACGCAGACGTCCGCACGCTGCTTTATAAGCGGGTCGCTTCATCAATAAACCAGCAGTACTTGTCTTCCTGCTCATTATTTTGCACCTCTCTCACAATATATGTATACGCAACATTTTCTATGCCGTACAGTCTGATGCTAATTAATTTTTTCGTTCTCATAGTGAAAAATGATTATGTAAGCTAGTTCGAATAATTGTTAATTCAAACAACTGTTGATTTGAACAATTATTTTTAATCAATTAAATTTTGAAAAATTGTCCGGATACCAGGGTAGGTCAAACAGAGCGTCCTACTCTTGCTTGAAGCAAGAACTAGGCGAGGGATGTGGCATTGTAACAAGGTGGTAGGTGGGGCAAGTGGGTGACCCCATAGCCATGAATTTGGGCCCATTTTGGGGTGTGGGGGGGGACCCATAAGGAAACCTCACACCTGCTCTTGATGGAAGGTTGACCATTGATTTTGTTGTCCCTCACAAAAGGGTATTCTCCATGGGGGGGTAGTGCCATCAGTACACCTCATGTGGTGCACTGTAGGTATTATTCTATAGGGTTCTTTGCAGTGTCCCTTTGGCCCCTAGCTGTAACCCTTCCATTCCTTTTACTGTAGCTCTGTTCATATTCTCTTCTTCCATCTTACTTTCCTCAACCCTCTCCTGACAGTTCTTGCATAATGCGGTGGTGAAAGGTTTTTCCTCCTCCTGTTACACCTTTCAAACCTTTCTGCTCTCACTTTCCCTTTCAGCCCTGCATGACCTCCTCATAGGTCCCAGTGCTTGGCCTTTGGCAGAAGTTCTGTCTGTATTCCTTTTCCATAAAAGACTTTGGGTTTGTATATCTAGAAGAAATACAAAGTATCTTCAGTTTGCACATTTTAATGTATACTGTTTCCTGTTTCTTTTACAGATGTGTGCTTGGTAAGTGTTCCTACGTGCAGTTGCATTGCAAGTTGCAGTAGATCCTTTGAAAGTGATTTGGAGTCACCTGCTGCCTATGTAGGAGGCGTTGATGTCTACAGGACACATGCCATGAGTTTTCTGCTGTCACGTTACTTGTTGGGTGAGTGTTGAAACAATTTTATGTACGTAAATGATGAATTGATGTAAAGAAAGAGATACTTTCTACCAGATAAGTACGTGTCTTATATTGCCCAAAATGCCCTCTATTAACTTCTCCATTTCTTCACGTTTTGGAAACGCTTGTCCCTGTGGAGTCGAGATCCAAGTCGAGGAAAAAAGAAATGAAGAGGTTCTGATGCCCGGCTGAGTTTCGATCTCAGGTCCAGGTACGTAATGAGGTAACGATCATTTGCTCTTTGTGGTGACAAGCGCTTCCAAAATGTGAAGAAATTGAGAAATTAAGCGGGCATTGTGGGTCATAGAAGTCGCATATGTTTAGACAAATGGACACTTGTCAATTTTCCTTTGTGTGTGTGATGTGTTTCTCTTTTACATTATATGTATGTTAATGAATTTGTGGCAAAAAGTGACAGATGTTTATAGTACTTTTCATATCTTTTTCATTTGTGTAAACTGTATCGTCCATAATCTTTGATTTTTACACCTTTTTGTTAGTTTTATTTTCCTTCAACATAAAATTTATTGTTGAAAAGAAAGTGCCCTCACATGGTGCACTGTCAGCATAACTAAAAGGTTGTTTGCAGCATCCCTTTGGCCCTGAGGCACTTTTGTCAACAACCTGGAGGCAACAAACAACATTATAGCTTGTGTTTGGTCAATCGAGGGTATGAGACTACAAACTCTAAACTACAAATGAGAAGAGTTAATAATGGCGTATGTAGGGAAAAGGAAGGATGAGTCAGTGCGAGAGAAGTTTCAGATTCCTGTGCTGGAAGAATATTTCTCAAGGAAATGGTGCGAAGATATTCCGACTCATTCAGAATAAGTGTAGCATTTCAAATCGTCAGTGTTATCGTATAGCCTAAACGATTCGAAATGTACTGACCCAATCGTAGCCTAAGTCTTATGCTACGACACCCAGGTTACTTCGCTCTTATGCTAGTTCAAACTGTGATTAAATCAATGCATTGCGTTGTGTATATTAGCTAAACTAACAATATGAACTTACTATTGGCGATTCAATTGTTCCTAGCTTGATGTACAGTAGTCAGATTGGCTTGAGCACAGTGTCTATTTCACGACCCTCATCCAAAGCACACCTCAAGAAGTTCTCCTTACATTTAGATATGCATATCTCCTAAAGGAAGTGTCCCTAAATGTACTTTAGGATGAATAGGAATACTTAAGTGTACTCGAAGGCACCGACAATTATGGCTTCATTCTTGAGTCCCCACTACCACTCTGTATCAAGGTTATGAAGAGACTGACTTCACGGCCATCTTTGACCAACACCAAACCTTCGACTAACCACCATACAAACAACCAATACCGGTAGTTAAGCACTATTACACATATACTTACAATTAAACACATGAAACAACCAAGACAATGCTTTTCATTACTAAATACAAACACAACAAAACATAATATCCTTCTTCTACATAATACGCATTTCCACACTACGTAAATTTAAAGAGAATACATAAAACTATATTACAACTTGCGGAAAAGTACAATCTATCTTGTCGAAGTTTTGACAGAAGAACTTGAAATAATCAAAATCAAATGACAACCAGATGAAGGATACAGGCATACCGCACTTTGTTTAAAAGAAAAATATAAATTAGTAGATATGAATACACTGTAATAATGTACAGGAATTGTTAGAACTGTTCTCATGTGATCTTTTGTGTACATGGAAGCACTTTTCTATCTTAAAGGACGGATTTGTAGTCTAGACTCTGCAGATGCTAGTAGACTGCTGTTGCTAGTAACCGTCAACAGTGAAGGATATTTCCTCTGCCTCTTTTTGTCACTTGCCTGTGGCTGAAGCAAGAGCGACAGCCACGTGGGATCTAAGCGGAAAGGCTTAAAGTACCAAGGAAAGCAGTAGTTCGCCCAAAGGGAAACCTAGACCAAATACCTCCTTGATTAAGAACGATTATGTAGAAGTGCTCAACTTCCTCAACACCTTTGGTTGGAGTACTGTGCATATTTCCAAACTGGCTTTAGAGATGGGAATGAAATGTAATTTGTTCCTACACAAATGCAAACATTTGTTCTTTACATAGGAATTTTAGCCTGTAATGCGAGCTGGAACAGATACTGAAACTTATCAACAGGGTAGTCAAATACCAACAGGAGGGGGAAGCCCCCCCACTTGCCTGTCTCCACTCCACTTTGCTTCCAGCTGCCGTCGACTGCAGATGTCTCTCACGACTCTCTGCCCGACTTTTGCTGTTTGAACTTTCATTGACGAAACTTGAGTACAGGCAGTACCCAGGTTATGTCGGGGGTGCCGTTCCGACACCACACTGTAACCAGGAAAACGACTGTCGAAACTTTGACAAGAGAGGTTGTACTTTTCCATAAGTTGTGGTGTAGTTTTATGTATTTTATTTAAATTTACGTAAAGTGGAAAGGCGTATTATGTAGAAGAAGGATATTATGTTTTGTTGTTTGTGTTTAGTAGTGAAAAACATTGTCTTAGCTGTTTTGTGCGTTTGATTGTAAGTATACTTGTAAATTTGCTTAACTAATGGTATTGGTTGTTGTATGGTAGTTAGTCAAAGGTTTGGTTTCGGTCAGAGACGGCCGTGAACGCAGTCTCTTCACGTCTTTAATACAGTATGGTTCGGGCTAAGTGGGGCCTCAAGAATGCAGCCATAGTTGTCAATATCTACAAATCCACTTAAGTATTCCTATTCATCTTAAAGTACATTTAGGGAAACTTCCTTTAGGAGATATGTACATCTAAATGTAAGGATAATTTCTTGAGGTGTGCTTGGGATGAGGGACACAAAATAGGGATTGTGCCTATGCCAATCTAACTACTGTATTTCAAGCTAGGAACACTGAATGCGCCAATAGTAAGTTCATATTGTTAGTTTAGTTAGTATACACAACGCAATGTATTGATATAATCATAATTTGAACTAACATAAGAACGAAGTAACCTAGGTGTTGTAGCATAAGACTTAGGCTACGATTTAGGTCAGTACATTTCGGATCGTTTAGGCTATATGATAACACTGACGATTTGAAATGCTATACTTATTCTGAGTGAGTCGGAATAACGATGTAGTCTGGAACATCGCAAGGAAAATGCATAAAAATGAGAGATAAAGTGAGGAAAGCCTTTGACCCTATGGGTGTACTGTACAGTATTTTACTTGCATTCTGATGTAGTGTGCATCCAAAAACCTCCAACTTTGACTTTATATTGCAGCTGTTTTTATGTAATTATACTGTTCCTTATATTGTAGCTGTATTTATGTACTTTTACTGTTCCTTATATTGTAGCTGTATTTATGTACTTTTACTGTTCCTTATATTGTAACTGTATGTACTTTTACTGTTTAGTTGCAGTGTCAGACGATGACATAACCTCGTAACATCCGCTGTAACCCGGAGCCAATTTTGTATGAATAGTATATTTGAAAAGCGACGTAAACTCGGAACGACATAACCTGAGTCTGATGTAACCTGGGGACTGCCTGTATTCCTTTTCCTTTTTTGGTTGCTGACAGTGTGTTTGCATTGATTTCCCAAACCCATCAGTCAAAGAAGCCTTCTTGCAAGGAATCAAGTTTATGTATTCCTTGCCTATGAATACTGTTTTCGTGGGACACGTAACAAAGTCTGGTAGTTACGCAACAGCTGTTTCATTCTCTGATATACTTGCTAATAAATTGACCTTTCAGGTGTGGTAGATTTAATCGCTTGGAGGTTCCTTGACAATAGGGTTGCCATAGTTAAGGTAATCCTGCTGTCACAGCCATCCTTTGTGTTCATTGGAATAGGCTAGGAATCCTCATTCCTTTGATTTCTGCCACTTGGTCTTTGTAATTTTCGACTGCTGCAGACGAGGTGAGTTTCAGCAGTGGTGGAAGGAGGTTGAGATATTCTCCTTTCCTTCATCGCCTTCATCTGCGTTGTGCTTTTGAACCTCACCTCTGCGAGTTGAGAAGGCTTATTAAGCTTCTTTTTGTGTGCCTTTGCCTTTGGGGTGGGTGGGGAGACTCGATCACCATTTGCAATTGATTTCCTTGGCAGGGGTGGCACTCAGTGCCTTTCCCTTAGACTGGAGGTTCTCTTCGTCTCGTCACTGTAAGCTTTGGAGCTTGCTTCGAGTCGAATTCTCTTCTCTCTGAGAGAAGTAGTGCGTTGATCCCTCTTGCTGCTCATTTGCTCCTCATTTTTCCTGTTGACTGACCGGGTTGATGGCTGGCACCAAGTTTGGATTGTTCTTCCTGGTTCTCAGCGCAGTCCTTTGGGATTGCACTGAGAGGGTTTTTGGATGACTCATTCTCACGGACCCTTGGCTTTTATTACCAGGCCTACAGGTTAGGTTAGGTTTGCTGATGATCCATGAGTGTTTTCCCTCTCTTTCCTTGGTCGGGCAACCAGGGTGAAAGGGAAACACTTATGTTCCTCCCCAACAGTCTTTCGAGATCGCATGGGGAAGGGTTTGCGCAGCCTGTTCGCACTGTTCAGCCATTCCTGAATTCTTGGTTTTAATTGAGTTTTGGGGAGCCATGAGCTACTGTTCCTGGTTTTCCCATGGCTAGATGGCCATAGTGATCGGGTCAGACTTCAACCTGTCTGTCCCTGGCTCTTTGTGCCTGTTAGAAAAGGGTTAACATGACCTGGGCGTGCAGCTCAGTACACTGTTGACGGCTCCGATCTTTGGACTGGGTTGTTCAGTAGTGAAGGGATTTGTGCAAGTTCCCCACCTCTTGTGGCAAGGGCTTAGAAGGACAGATAATTATGGTAAGCAAGCTCATTGATCTTATTTATCTGTTTTATTGTCTCCAACACCTCAGTTTGGTTCTTGCTGCCTGATTAAGTAATGGAGTACAAACCCTTTACTGAATGGTCCTGAAGTCTAGCATCTGCTACATCCCATAGTGCAGTATGCTAGAAATGCGGGGTTCCTTCCTCTGCTCCTGACGAACCAGGAAGGTGTAACCAACCCCAGGTTGGACAAACCTACCAGTTGGTTGAGAGATCTGCCCAGACTCCTCCCACCAGTGGGTAAGTCTCCTATGTAAAGAATGAAGGTTTTTATATATGAAGGAATGAATAACAAATTTTAAAAGTCATTTGTATTTTTCCTAACATACAAACCTGATGGTTTTACATTTATGGCCCACCTCAGCCACCCCTCACTCTGGTACCTGGGCCAGAAGACAAAGTGTTGGAGTGCAGACCGACAGGTGGGTGGGTGGGTGGGTGGGGCTTCCCCCACCTGTTATTAGTCGAATACCTGTTCAAATAAGTTTGAATGACCATTCCAGCTTGGGTCACAAGCTAAAATCCCTATGTAAAGAACTTCAGGTTTGTATGTTAGGAGAAATACAAGTTACTTTTAAAATTTGCTATTCTTAAAGTAAAATATCCACGATGAAATATATGGAAGCTCAGGTTTCTGACCCAGAGTTTCTGATAACGCTTCCCAAGAGAACTGTGATCAGTAACTTATTAACGAGTGTACCACATGAAAACGTGATAACTTATTAACGAGTGTACCGCATGAAAACGTGATGACTTATTAACGAGCGTACCACATGAAAACGTGATACACTTAGGAGTGAAAACGAGTGTACCACATGAAAACGTGATGACTTATTAACGAGCATACCACATGAAAACGTGATACACTTAGGAGTGAAAAGGTTAAAGTTTCCAAGGTCACTGAAGATTTGTAATGAGGTAGGTAATCTCTTTATTAACTACAATTGACAGGACTATTACTGAGCCTTTTGTCAAAAGAATACCACAAGAAGTCACTGTTCAAAGGATATTGAAGAAATCTTGATACAGGAACCAAGAAAAGTGATAATGGTGAAGATGTACCTGGAGGGATATACGCAAGGATTTGGAATGAAAAACCACCAGTAAACAAACAATGATTAACTGGACAACATTATTTCAGCGAGCACTTGAGGCATACAGCGTCACTTAACATCCATGATACGGGTTTCATGACAGCAAGATTATGCCCATCAGAGAGGAGAGGAGTTTTGTGAGACACAACAGAATGAGCGAAGCAGTTCCAATTGACTGTTGGTTTACAGACATTTGTGTGTGGACAGTGGGTCATCTGGAAGACTTGGGAATCAGAGTGTCTGTGGGCTCAATATGATTGATGGGTTTGCTATGAACAATAAATTAAAACCTCCTGAATTACATAAAATTTTTCTAATAATCTTTTACCTTCTCGTATTCCAGACTTTCCGTGCTGGAAGAGGAAGTCATTGGTTTACGTTGTCAAGGTTTTGGAAATGAATGAGCGTCCAGCGATGAATGTAAGCGCAAGTTCCTGTGAGGTGTTGAATATATAAGTTCCTAAAATAGCAGATAAAAAATTCTAGGTATCAGATTTGTGTATTGGTGAAAGGAGAAAAGGGAAAAAATAAAATAAGAAACAAGTAAGAGTGATAGAAGCAGTGTATAACAATAGAAGAAAGTGAAAAAGTAGGTGATCCCCTGCATTAAAAACAAAGTTGAAGGACCAAAGGTTAAAATGAGCATCTTGGAATATCAGCTGAAGAGAGAGACAGAGGACGCAGTGTCCCCATCTCTGGTCAAGAGTGAAAATAGAGGTTTAGTGGGCAGTGATGTCTCTTTGGATCCTATGATGGAAATGAAGACGGAAATGAAGACGGAAGTGGAGGTGTGTTATGAGTCTGATGTTGACATGAAGTATCACTGTGAGGATGATGAAGGTAATTCGCTGCCTGTCAGAAAGGAAGTCGACAAGGGGAAGACCTTATTGACCCACATGGAGATCCACAGGGGGGAGAGGGCTTTCACTTGCAATGACTGTGGGAAGTCATTCTCCCGGAAATTTCTTCTCAAGACCCACATGGCGATCCATACTGGGGAGAGGCCCTTCACGTGTAAGGACTGTGGGAAATCGTTCTACAAGAAGTCAAATCTCAAGGCCCACATGACAGTCCACACAGGGGAGAGGCCCTTTGTGTGCAACAACTGTGGGAAATCGTTCTCCCTGAAATCAACTCTCAAGACCCACATGGCGATCCATACAAGGGAGAGGGGCTTCGCCTGCAAGGAGTGTGGGAAGTCGTTCTCCGGGAAATCGTATCTCAAGATCCACATGGCGATCCACACAGGGGAGAGGGCCTTCACCTGCAACGACTGTGGGCAGTCGTTCTCCCTGAAATCACATATCAAGACCCACATGGCGATCCACACGGGAGAGAGGCCCTACAAGTGCAATGACTGTGGGAAGTCGTTCTCCCTGAAATCACATCTGAAGACCCACATGGTGACCCACACGGGGGAGGGTGCCTTCGCGTGCAAGGACTGTGGGAAGTCGTTCTCCCTGAAATCACATCTGAAGACCCACATGGTGATCCACTCGGGGAGAGGGCCTTCATGTGCAAGGACTGTGGAAAGTCGTTCTACAAGAAATCAAATCTCAAGGCCCACATGGCAGTCCACACGGGGGAGAGGCCCTTCGTCTGCAAGGACTGTGGGAAGTCGTTCTCCCAGAAATCGAGTCTCAAGAAACACATGAGGATACATCCTGTGGAGAAGCCATTTGCTTGCTAAGAGTGTGGGGAAAATTTTTGCCTGGAGGAACAGCCTGGAACAACATTTCCAGATCCAGGAAGGAGAGACTCGCTTGGCACGAGGATGCTTTAAAGTCACCGATTGATTGCGAGCTGTCTCCCAATGATTCATTGACCTGTGTCACTGATTCTGACTGCATGATTCATTTTTCTTGTTTTGTGAATCACATTGGACCTCCATAGACTAATTAGTTATGAAGTTACAGTAAACCCCCGTATTCGCGGTCTCATTATTTGCAGACTCACCTATTCGCGGATTTCTCTGTGGAACATATGTACACATTATTTGTGGAAAATTCGCCCATTCGCAGTATTTTTCACTGAGAAATATTCACTAATTACTGTATTTTCATGACTAAATGCACTTTTTGTGATAAAACTATTAAAATACTCAGGTATAAGCATTTTTAGAGTTCTTTTATTTAAACTATCAAAATAGGAAGTTTTAAGTGTTTTTAGAGGACTTTTAAGTATTCGCGGATTTTAGCTATTTGCGGGGGGCTGCGGTACACATCTGTTAATACAGGGCCTGTACTATATTGAATTTACAATATGCAGTTCAATAAATTGTTTTCCTAACAATGCTTGCGTTTAAGTAGCCCTTCCAATATGAAGATTGACCCAGAGGCTCTCTGTAGGCAGCCTTAAAATCTGGTTCATATCCATCCACAACTTCTCTCTCGGGATGAGGTACGATAAAGGATTTGCTAAGGGAGACGTGAGGCAGAATTTGATGGTGAAGGGAATGATAGTAGCTGCCAGGGACTTTGTCTTATCCAAGGGATGCTTTTTGTTCTATTGCCAAGCCAACGAAAGAAAACGGGAACTAGAACAGGTAGAACGACTGTCGTTAGACCGATTCAGACATCCAGCAACACTGACACCAAGGAATATGTCAATGCATTAATGTAGATGAATATAAATATATGTTCTTTTGCAAGTGATAGATTGAAGACCTTGGGAGAATAACATCAGAATTTGGTCTAAATGGAAACATTAATTTTCAAGGACTGGAAGTACATGCAATATAGATGATGACTCAGGGCGTGTGCAAGGCATTGTGGGAATAAACAAGTAAAAAATGCGCTGAAGTTTCTTTGGCATAGTTGAGTTTTCTGTACAGCTTATAATGCTGTACGAAACTCTCAGCCGCGGCCCTTAATCTTTCAGCCATGGCCCATGCAACTCAGCTGTGGCCCATGAAACCTACAGCCATGGCCCAGTAGTGGCTTGTGTTGTTGGCACTTATAGCGTTGCCAGACACATCATCATGGCTAACCTTAACCTTAAATAAAATAAAAATTACTGAGGAGGCTAGAGGGCTGCAATTTGGTATGTTTGATGTGTGGAGGTGGATGATCAACACACCAATTTGCAGCCCTCTAGCCTCCTCAGTAGTTTTTAAGGTCTAAGGGCAAACAGAAAAAAATGCGGACGGACAGACAAAGCCGTCACAATAGTTTCCTTTTACAGAAGACTAAAATTGTGAAAATGAGTGACTCAAAAGACGGAGTTGCTTAGAAAATAATGAATTAAAATTGTAAAAAATAATCAAAAAGCAAAATCAATGAGAGAGTACGTGAAGGACCTGGACTTCAGTTTTTCTAGCAAAACTCGATAATCAGTTATAGAAGAGGAAATAGAAGAACTAATGATAAAACATATAAAGAAATCAAATCAAATAAAAGCAGAGAAAGGAGGAATAATTGGAAAGTGTGACAAAAATAAACATGAATAAGAGAAGACTCCATATGGGGGTAGTGCAGTCAGTGCACCTCATGCAGTGCACTGTAGGCATTCTTAAGGTTCTTTGCAGCTCGCCTTCCTTAGGCCCCTAGCTGCTATAACCCTTTTCGTTCCTTTGACTGTACCTCCTTTCATATTCTCCCTCTTCCATCTTACTTTCTTCCTTTTCTTACCAATTATTTCATAGTGCTTCAACTGCTTTGAGGTTTTCCTCCTGTTGCACCTTTCAAACCTTTTTGCTCTCAGTTTCTATTTCAGCGTTGAATGACCTCATAGGCACCAGCACTTGACCTTTGGCCTCAGTTTTATATTCTAATCTAATAAGTAAGAGAAGAAACTTGCTGTAACTGTGCCAGACAGCAAGATCTCCTTAGAACTCTTTAGATCCAAATGGCAGAAGAAGAAGAAGGAGAAGAGTAATGAGGAAAGGAACTAAACATTCAGAAAAGAGATAACTGGAAATCTAAAGCATTTACTAACCTATAAAAAATACAGAAACATTTGTACTGGATTGAAAAATTATTGGCTAAATCTCACATATAATAGATATTGATAGATGTTAAATATAAAATAGGAAATTATCTATTAAAGAATATGATATAATAGAGAAAATGGTGTGAATTAAGCGCAGCCAAAGGTAGAAACAGATTTTCAAAGAGTTTTGCAGCCATATCAGGAAGGTAAGGATGAAGAAATGGCTAAAATAGACAGTGATGGATGGTAAATAGAAAATATGAAAGTATCTATTGAAAATATAACATGATAAAGAAAAAAAGGCTTAAATAAACCATTGAAAGGAGAAACAGAGCTGCAACAAAGAGTGGTCCCTCAATTTCTACTAAAAATCATAAACACTCCAGCGCCGCTTCTTCATTTGCCAAGTATAAATAACTCGAGACCCTTTTATTGTTTCATAATTTTTTATTTGATTTTGTTTCATTTTCGTTATTTTTATAAAAGGAAATACAAAATTGAAGGTCGATTTTTTTTCATATTTTCCTTTTATTATTATTTTCTTTTTCTTCTTCTTCTTGCCCCAAAGTGGGGGTGTGAGGGAGACTGCGTAGCGGCCGTCTTATGGCATCGATTTGATATTGAATCATTTAGATGACTTACAACCTTATTAATGTTCATATATATATATATATATATATATATATATATATATATATATATATATATATATATATATATATATATATATATACATACATACAGTAGAACCCTGGTCCTCGACTGTACTAGAACATGAAATAATCGGATTTCAACACGAAATGTTGAGTAAATTTTCGCGTCGGAGTTCAAACAACAAACCGGAATCCGACCCGATGAATCATATGATGTTTGTAGAAAAAAGAGTTTCGGCGGCTGCCGCTAGTTGGCGTTGTTGGTGGCGTTCTTCCCATGCTTATTTAAAAGCATTTAAAGCCCACACATGCTGCTGCTGCTGCTGTTGAAAAACAAGCCATATTATCACATTAAATTAATAATACAGTATTTATAAACCGAATTACTGTATGTCTGTTATCATAACATTAAGAAAAATTTCCGAAATTACGTCGGAACTCGGCAGCCTTTGTTTATATCTGCCACAAGCTGCCCAGTTCCAACGTAATTTCGGAAATTTTTCTTAATTTTATGATAACAGACATACAGTAATTCGGTTTATAAATACTGTATTATTAATTTCATGTGATAATATGGCTTGTTTTTCAATGTTATCATTATTAACAACAGTTTTCATGTGTACCTGTTACAGTACATTCTGGTAGTGCCTATAGGCTACTTAGCCTAGCCTATGGCTCTCTGTATATCATCGGTAATACGGCCGCATTGGTCATAGGCCAACTTTTTTGATACAGTATGCATTTAAAAATGTAAAAAGTGCTTCTGATACGGTAAATTATTCAACTCTGAACCTATTTAATTGTAATTTGTGTAAAGTTTTGTATAAAAAGGCAAGGTTGGGGTAATGACTGGTGGTCAGGAATGGATTAATCCATTTTCAGTTATTTCTTATGGGAGAAATTAACTCAGAATTCGACAAAATCGAATCTCGACACTGCTTCTGGAACAATTAGCATCGAGAACCAAGGTTCTACTGTATATATATATATATATATATATATATATATATATATATATATATATATATATATATATATATATATACATATATATATATATATATATATATATATATATATATATATATATATATATATATATATATATATATATATATATATATATATATATATAGAAAATATATAAAATCCACGAAGGAAACCTAAACACTGGAGTGTTACAGGCCTTTCGACACTAGGTCCTTTACTTAGCAGACTGAAGAATTATAAAAGTATATTTACAAAGAAAGCTCATATAAATTACAGATGGGGATTATAAAGGAACCATATGTACCATGTACCACCTGGAATCCAACACAATTGAAGAATTAGTAGAACTGCCAAAACAGGATTAAATATTTTAGAGGTTTTTACAAAGGATTAGGATCAACTGTTCAGAAGCAGGGACAGGACAATTAAAAGATTATACAGGGTCGTGACTGACCACCTAAAAAATTTTTTTTTAGTACAACAAAATAATTCTCTTTTTTTTGTAAACAATAATAACTTTTTACAAGATGAACATTTTTACAAATAAAAAATCATATTAAACATACGAATATATAGAAAATATATATCAAGTAACTAACTTGTAATTAAGTCAGTGATTTTATCTTTTAGGTCATTCTTGAACATTTTTCTAATACAGGGGTCCAAATAATACATGCCAGGGCTAAGATTAAAATTACAACTGGAAGTAAGCTGGATAATAGCGGACTCCAATAGATTTCTTGAAGAGAAATCTTTCGATCTGGCAATCGCTGAACTTTCAGTCCAAT
Organism: Macrobrachium rosenbergii; assembly: GCF_040412425.1. NCBI lineage: Eukaryota > Metazoa > Arthropoda > Malacostraca > Decapoda > Palaemonidae > Macrobrachium > Macrobrachium rosenbergii. The sequence goes on from NC_089764.1 coordinate 38,128,903, forward strand.
TTATCCTGTGAGAGTTTTCACTTAAATGAATGAATATAGCATTGGATGCTTGTCAGTTTTGACTGAATACTTATGTTGCTTAATACGTACATCTAAATCTTTGCTAGATTGGCCAATATAAAAAGAGGGGCAGTCCAAACATGGAATTTTATATATTATGTTGTTGTTTTCTTTAGGGTTATTTTTTATTAACATTCTTTTGAGTGTGTTATTATAAGAAAAAACGAGGTTTACATTAAAGGTTTTAACAATGACTTTATGTTTTCAAAACCACTAAAATAAGGCAAGGTAAGAATGTTCTTAGGGGTTTCTTTCTTCATGTTACTTTCACTATAAAACTTTTTGTGGGCTTTGTTATAACAAATATCTAGTATATGTGAAGGATAACATAAATCTGTCCCTATTTTTCTTATGTATTCAGTTTCTTTATCCAGATACTTAGGACTGACAATGCGCAAGGCTCGTAAAAACATAGAGGAAAAAAATTATATTTTGATGTTAAGGTGATGGCCTGAATAAAAATGGACATAAGTTAAGTTGTTGGTTGGTTTCCTATAAATACTGTATTTACATTGAAATGGTTCTCTATGTCTTAAAACATCTAAGAAAGGGAGGCAATTGTCTTTTTCTAATTCTAACGTAAACTTAATGGATGGTACCTGGTTATTCAAATTACAGAGTAAATCATTTACATCAATACCAGCAGGCAAAACAGCTAAAATATCGTCAACATACCCATACCACTTTAAAGGAGTATAAATTATATCAGGTATATATCGTTTTTCAAAGAATTCCATGTACAAGTTTGAGAGGAGTGGGGGATAAAGAGTTGCCCATTGCCATACCAAATATTTGTTGGTAAAATGCACCATTGAATATAAACTTACAATCACAAATGCACAACCTAGTGAGAGAAATGATATGACTTACAGGCAGAGGTAATTGATGATAGATTAATTCATTACTAAGATACTCTAAAATAGAATCTATAGGGTCTTTAGTAAAAAGAAAACAAACATCAAAACTAACGAATCTATCAGTGGGGCAAAAAGTGATTTTGTTTAATTTATCAACTAAATCTAGACAATTATATACGTGAGAATCTGAGATAGTTCCAAGTAACGGAGACAAGAGTTTGGTAATATATTTCGAAAGTTTATATGATATTGAGCCAACAGTGTTGATAATAGGCCGCATAAGATTGTTTTCTTTGTGTGTTTTTACTAATCCGTACAAGTAAGGTAACGAGGGAAATTTTACAGACAACAGACCTATTAGTTCTTTTTTATCTTTAAGGATTTTTTTCACTGTGTTGTTGAAACTTTTTATGACTTGATCAAGGGGATTTGAAGTTAGTTTTTTGTATGTCGTATCATCATCCAGTAGGGCTTGCATATGTGATATGTAGTCAACTTTATCTAAAATTACAATACTATTCGATTTATCAGTGACTGGACTAATAGTGCACGTAGTGACTGTGTTATAAATTTATCAAGTAAACAAATAAGTGAAAATGTTGTGAGTGCGCTCGGATATGGTTTATCCTTCTTTGTATCTAACAGACCCTCTGCTTTAACGATTGCGTTGTCCCTATGTATATTTGAAAAACATTGTGATATTCCTCAAAATGATATTTATATAGTTAAAGGGATCATTTATGGAGCTGCGAATGTTAGGCATGAAAGCAGTTTCCCTGCTCGCTATAAGAAAAGCTTGACCGACCTTAAAAAAAACAATACAATCCACATCACAAAAGCTGATAAATCTAATAGTATTGTAATTTTAGATAAAGTTGACTACATATTGCGTATACAAGCCATACTAGATGATGATACGACATACAGAAAACTAACAAAAGATCCCCTTGATCAAGTCATAAAAAGTTTCAACAGCACAGTAAAAAAAAATCCTTAAAGATAAAAAAGAACTAATAGGTCAGTTGTCGTAAAATTTCCCTCGTTACCTTACTTGTACGGATTAGTAAAAACACACAAAGAAAACAATCCTTTGCGGCCTATTATCAGTACTGTTGGCTCAATATTATATAAACTTTCGAAATATATTACCAAACTCTTGTCTCCGTTACTTGGAACTATCTCAGATTCTCACGTATATAATTGTCTAGATTTAGTTGATAAATTAAACAAAATCACTTTTTGCCCCACTGATAGATTCGTTAGTTTTGATGTTTGTTCTCTTTTTACTAAAGTCCCTATAGATTCTATTTTAGAGTATCTTAGTAATGAATTAATCTATCATGAATTACCTCTGCCTGTAATTCATATAATTTCTCTCACTAGGTTGTGCATTTGTGATTGTAAGTTCATATTCAATGGTGTATTTTACCAACAAATATTTGGTATGGCAATGGGCAACCCTTTATCCCCACTCCTCTCAAACTTGTACATGGAATTCTTTGAAAAACGATATATACCTGATATCATTTATACTCCTTTAAAGTGGTATGGGTATGTTGACGATATTTTAGCTGTTTTGCCTGCTGGTATTGATGTAAATGATTTACTCTGTAATTTGAATAACCAGGTACCATCCATTAAGTTTACGTTAGAATTCGAAAAAGACAATTCAATGTAAATTCAGTATTTATAGGAAACCAACCAACAACTTAACTTATGTCCATTTTTATTCAGGCCATCACTTTAACATCAAAATATCAATTTTTTCCTCTATGTTTTTACGAGCCTTGCGCATTGTCAGTCCCCAGTATCTAGATAAAGAAATTGAATACATAAGAAAAATAGGGACAGATTTATGTTATCCTTCACATATACTAGATATTTGTTATAACAAAGCCCACAAAAGGTTTTATATTGAAAGTAACATGAAGAAAGAAACCCGTAAGAACATTCTTAGCTTGCATTATTTTAGTGGTTTTGAAAACATAAAATCACTGTTACAACCTTTTAATGTAAACCTCGTTTTTTCTTATAATAACACACTCAAAAGAATGTTAATAAAAATAGCCCTAAAGAAAACAACAACATAATATATAAAATTCCGTGTTTGGACTGCCCTCTTTTTATATTGGCCAATCTAGCAAAGATTTAGATGTACGTATTAAGCAACATAAGTATTCAGTCAAAACTGGACAAGCATCCAATGCTATATTCATTCATTTAAGTGAAAACTCTCACAGGATAAATTGGACTGAAAGTTCAGTGATTGCCAGATCGAAAGATTTCTCTTCAAGAAATCTATTGGAGTCCGCTATTATCCAGCTTACTTCCAGTTGTAATTTTAATCTTAGCCCTGGCATGTATTATTTGGACCCCTGTATTAGAAAAATGTTCAAGAATGACCTAAAAGATAAAATCACTGACTTAATTACAAGTTAGTTACTTGATATATATTTTCTATATATTCGTATGTTTAATATAATTTTTATTTGTAAAAATGTTCATCTTGTAAAAAGTTATTGTTTACAAAAAAAGAGAGAATTATTTTGTTGTACTAAAAAAATTTTTTTTAGGTGGTCAGTCACGACCCTGTATAATCTTTTAATTGTCCTGTCCCTGCTTCTGAACGGTTGATCCTAATCCTTTGTAAAAACCTCTAAAATATTTAATCCTGTTTTGGCAGTTCTACTAATTGTTCAGTTGTGTTGGATTCCAGGTACATATGTTTCCTTTATAATCCCCATCTGTAATTTATATGAGCTTTCTTTAAAATATACTTTTATAATTCTTCAGTCTGCTAAGTAAAGGACCTAGCGTTAAAAGGCCTCGCAGCACTTCAGTGTTTCTGTTTCCTTTGTGGATTTTATCTTTATTTATATATTCATCATGCTCCATATTTTCATGATTCAGTTATATATATATATATATATATATATATATATATATATATATATATATATATATATATATATATATATATATATATATATATATATATATATAGATGTTTAGAAGGAGCTATTCTGTATCCATGTCTAGCATCTGCCCAGAAGCTGCCCCCGTCCCCTCTCTCTCTCTCTCTCTCTCTACAAGTTTAATGTCGTTGCACGATGAATAATGACCATTTGGACCTCCTACTACCCTTGATGGATGACCTACTGGGCCGCTCCACTCCTTGGGGGGAGGGTGTCCAGCGGCCCCCTAGCCAGGTGAGGACACAGCTCCCTAAGTCTGATTTGGTTAGGTTGGGTCAGATCAGGTTAGTTTAGGTTATGTTGGGTCAGGATAGGTTAGGTTACGTTAGGTTGGGTCAGGTTATGTTAGGGTAGGTCAAAAGAAATAACTGAAAATGGAGTAATCTGGTCTTGACCACCAGTCATTACCCAAACCTTGATTTTTTAAACAAAACATTAACACATTACAATTAAGTAAGTTCAGAGTTGAAGACCTTTCTTCATTTTTAAATGTATACATAAAAAAACTGGCCTACGTCCAATTACCGATGGTTGACCGAGCGTTCAGTATTAATTTATGGTAAATTTCATACAGAGTCCACCCGAATTGTGTAAACAAAATCTCTTGAAAGTATCTTTCAATAAAGTGGGTTTTAAACGACGCGTGGGACGACCAAAACACTCTTGTTCATAAACATCGCATGATTTATTGGGTCCGATTCCGGTTTGTTGTTCGAGCTTTGATGCAAAATTTAATCGAAATTTCGCGTCAGATTCCGATTATGTTGTGTTCTGATATGGTCGAGGTGCAGGGTTCTACTGTATATATATTACTTTAGGCTATTTATGACTGAGGAGGAGGTCCATCTAACCTGGGGCAGTCAGCCGCTCCCCGCATATAATTAAGTCGGTCTGGGATGAAGGAAGACTTACTGGGGTGGGGGGAGGGGTTAAATGACCTCAGAAATGGCCACAAATATTGAAAAATCCAAATGTGACTCATTCAGGTGTGGTCAGGTCAAGGGAGGGTCAGTTTTAGTCAGGGTGTGTTAATTTATTTGGCAATTTTAATTCTGAAGATGTCCTAGTACTATTTATTAATATAATTGGTAGAACTGTGGAACAGCTCCGTATGGGGTATTATTGCCTTAGAAATTGACTTTTTCTATTGTATTTAGGATTCTTGTCAAGAATTGACCGTTATTTTTTGTTGGTCGAATGTAATTAACCTGTAATTAACCTCAGAACTGATATGTTATTGTGTGCTGGTCATCCTGGAATGCTACCATGCATGCACAGTGTTATAGGGGAGCTTTTTGTAAAAAGTGGAGTTTCCTTCTCGGGGTCCAGGGGCGGAGCCCCCCGGCTAAGCAACATGGCCTGCTAGGTTAGGTTAGGTTAGTGTAGTTCATTTTATAATAGGTTTCTTTAGCCAATCCCTTCTTGAACATATGGCTCCCTGATGACTTGCGCATGTGCAGAACCATTCCATGACAACAACATGACAGTCCAGTCTTTCTCCCAACGATTTCCCCCACCCAGAACCCTCCATTCCCAAAGGGTCCCCAACCATGTTGGGTAGAAATATGAGGTTAATATAATTGACCAACAATAAACAACACTACATCCTTCATCAGGAAACACTAAAAGTATAAGAAAAATCAATTTCCAAGGTAATAGTCCATGCAAAAGCTATTGTGTAGTTTTACCTTATAATTTTATGACTAGACAATATAGAAAATGGTGTATTTTATGATGCAGTTCGAGTTAGGTGACTTGAAAAATTTTCCTAAATAATGCGAGAAATTTACCCTCCCCCTTTCGTGCTTTTACATTAATCCCCGAGGGGCTGGTACTGGACGTGGCATCCTTTGGAGCTTTTCTGGTTGCTTATAATATATATATATATATATATATATATATATATATATATATATATATATATATATATATATATATATATATATATATATATATATATTGTTATGGGCCCATATATATATCAAACATACACAAGTCTCTTAAAATACAAATAAAGTCACTAACGACCAAGTCCACAATAGGTGGAATGGCAAGTCAACAGAGTGTACAGAGATGGAATCAAGGAGGATAAAGAAAAAGCTGAAAATAAAACCTTAATATTTAATACAAACTTTTAGAAAGAAATGACCACTGAGCCTCTTACAAAATACATTAAATAAACACAAAAATCAACCACACACTGAAAACATCGAATAACAAACACACTTACACCAAATTAAGACAGACTATGCAATTACACTTTAAAGAGAGGACCCTGAAAGTAATAGAATGTCAAAAAGTCAGAATAACCTAACTTATTACACACTAAATATTTATCACTAAAGAAAAAAAAATTGCTTCCCTTAAGTGAGCTCTAAACGGAGGTAGTGGCTAACACAGCCTTCAAATCATGGGTCGAGGGGAATAATATATATTCTTAAGACCTTACCAAACATAAGAGAGGTCCCCTTGGCAAAATAACTGAACCAAGGGCGCAGACTGAAGAGTAAATCACTTTAACGTCGCAAGACAATCAATGGACACGGCCGTCCGACAGGTAATCACACCTTACCAGTTGGCAGAGAGGTCCCTTTGGCAAAATAACTGAACCAAGGGCGCAGACTGAACAGTAAATCAATCTCAAAAAGGAGGTCAGCAGCAGCAACGGAAGAAAGGCAGATCTCGTAATCCAATATTACGCCCAAAATAAGTCAAGCCCTCACAATGATAATGGTCCAGAAACGACTCACTCAGTCCTGGCGAGACAACGCTGAATACAGCTCCAACACCACACGAGAAAATAAAACAAGCTCAATGTAATTGAAACTATACAACAAGTCAGAAATGTCGGGGAGGAGGAAACAGGGTCATTACATTCCAAAAAAAAAAAAAAAATAATTACTGCCAAAGTGACTTATTCAAAACAAATTAATTTACGTTAAATTTAACACATACTGACACCTCCTCACCCAAGAAAAAAAAATTTTTCTACAAAGTATTGAACTTAACTCAAAATTTAAAGAAATATATAAAAATGCCAATATCAAAAGCAAACATGGCAGTTCAATCTATATGAAATAAAACAGGGACAATAAGAAAAATTAAAGTTTAATGACAAAACTCAAAAAGTGATTAAAAATACTATATCACATTGCCGGCAAAAATAGATTAGAGATAGTGGCAAAAAATTTTGTACCACTTTCAATACAGTCAATAGATATCAAATCTTAACCTTAATACTAAGACTTAAAGCTAATACAAGTAAATAATTTATAGTGACCACGCCAAAAATAACATCAGTATCAACATACGAAGAAATATGGTAATATCCCCATGAACTCACAAGTGGAGTGGTGGGCGCAGGTTAGCAGAGCAGCAATGTTAACAAGACTAACCTATTATTAGACTAAACCTAGATAACTGACAACAAAAATATAAATCGACCACAATGGGGCTAGTGTTACCTCAACCAAGGTCACCACTCATACACCAGCCCGTAGCGCCTAAAAAACGGCCATGCTGTGCTACAGACCCGTGAGCCCGTGACCTGGCTAAATTATTCTGAAAACACAAATATCAGTCAAACAAAAATAAGGACCAAAACCTTAATAGATTAACCTTAACTTAGTCTAGGTCACCACTCATACACCAGCCTGTAGCGCCTAAAAAACGGCTGTGCTGTGCTACAGACCCGTGAGCCCGTGACCTATCTAAGCTATGTAAAGAAAGCATTAATGTGGACCATTGGCATAAACAAAGAACAGGGACATAACAGTATATGATTAATGATTTATAAAAACTAACCATCAATCACCAAAATAAAAAAAAAACGTAACACACTGTCCACATATCAATGATTTACTACACACTCAATATTGTGGCCCTTCACAACACTTTCCAATAATGCCTCTTTTCACTCCAGAGAGCGTCCTTACTCAACATTACTTGTTTTTGCGACTCATTGAGTTTCAAAGAGTGTCTTTTCACTACACTTCACTCCGTTTTAGTGCCTCTACACTTCAGAGAGCGTCCTCACGCTAAACGGGTTTGGGCCTTAAATACACACTTCATTAAAGGACATACACAAGACAATGGTAACACCTTAAAATTAACCTGGACATACACAAGACAATGGTAACACCTTAAAATTAGCCTGGACATACACAAGACAATGGTAACGCCTTAAAATTAACCTCCACCAACAACACATACTAAAGTAAACAGAAATCAAAAGTACCCTTAACCACTCTTAACCAAAGACAACACCGAAGAAAAACCTGCAAATCACGACATTTAACATCTTAATCTTAAATACTTAATCCTAAATTATTTCATAAACAAAACAAACACCTGACACAACATTATTACAACACACCTGGAAACAACACACCTGGAAACCTGTACATTCGACAAATTTATAGGATTAATCAAATCAATTAATATAAATATATACAAAACAACTTTACAAATAATAATTAACGAAGAACAAAAAGGTTTTTCTCAAATCCACCTATCGATCAGTCACTGATGCTGACAGAGCATCAGCGACAACATTACTTTTGCCTGGAATGTGTGAAAAGCTAAAATTCCATTCCTGGAGCAGGAGGCTCCAACGCATCAGCCGTTGATTTTTATTCCTAAACCTGTTCAGGAAAATCAACGGATTATGATCTGTTAATATTTTAATCGGAGTCCCTGTAGAGGATAAATACACCTGAAAATGATTAACAGCTAAAATTAATCCCAAAGTCACTTTCTCTACAGTCGAGTATTTCCGTTGAGGCGGCGATAACTTTTTGGAGAAATAGGCAACAGGATGAGATACTCCATGAGCATCTTCCTGCAACAAAACTGCTCCAACCCCAACATCACTCGCATCAATAGCAAGCGAAAAAGGAACGTCAAAATCAGGGCTTTCAATATTGGGAAATTCATTAGGACCTGCTTTAATTTTTCAAAGGCATTTTGGGCATCATTAGTCCATACGAAAGTCACATTCTTACATAATAAATTAGTCAGGGGCTCAGCGATATCAGAAAAATTCTTAACAAATCTATGATAATACCCTACTAAACCAAGGAATTTTCTGACATCCCTGCGACACTTCGGTATTTCAATATGCCTAATAGAGTCTACGTTTGCCTGTTTTGGAGCCACTTTCCTAAATCCTACTTCGTGACCCAAATACACAACCTTTGCTTTGGCAAACTCACTCTTTTTGAGGTTTATAACCAAACCAGCTTTCCTAAGTACCTGAAATAAGGCCTTAATACGTTTAAGATGGGTGTCCCAGTCATCATTATAAATCACAATATCATCAATATAAACAACACACCCCTCTAAACCTTGGACCAAAGTATTCATTAACCTCTGAAAGGTTGCAGCAGCATTCTTCATCCCAAAAGGCATTACTTTACATTGGTAGAGTCCTCGCTGCGTTACAAACGCTGACAAATCCCGTGCCCGTTTGGACAGCGGAACTTGCCAATACCCCTTTAACAAATCAAATTTAGTTATATATTTTGAATTCCCTATCCTGGTAATACAGTCCTCTATCCTGGGTAAAGGATAACTATCAGGCTTTGTGACCTCGTTGACTTTGCGGTAATCAAAGCAAAGCCTGAATTGACCATCCTGTTTCTTTACCAAAACAACAGGTGAAGACCACGGACTATTGCTGGGTTCGATCAGCCTGTGTCGTAACATATAATCAGCCTCTTTATCCACAACATCATTTTTAAACGGATTTAACCTGTAAGGGGATTGTTTTACCGGAGTTGCGTTACCCACATCCACATCATGTTCAAGGACAGTGGTCTGTCCTGGAACATCCGAAAATAAATCCTTATAACTAAAAACTAACTTTTTCAAAGATCCCTGTTCTACAAAATTCAAATGTGAAACCATTTCTGAAAAATTTTCTAAAGAATGTTCATTATCATTAGGCCATTCGGCACCATCAAAACAATCATCATCAAAATTACTCACGTCTGGAAAAGAAAAAGAATTAATACCATCACACTTTGTAGTATCACCAATTAATGCCACGGGAATAACTTTGTCACGACCTTTATAAGCTTTTAACATATTTATGTGACACAGCTGGTAGGGTCTCCTCCTTTCAGGAGTTTCAACTAAATAATTAACATCACTTAATTTCTTTAAAATTTTCCACGGTCCTGAAAATGAAGCTTTTAAAGGGTTTCCTGGAATGGGAAGCAATACCAAAACATTATCACCCACTACAAAATTACGCTCCTTAGTCTTTCTGTCAAAAAAAGTATTTCATTTTCTTTTGGCTACACAATAAATTTTCACCAGCAAACTTCCAAGCCTTCGTTAATTTATCACCCAAATTACTAACATAATCTAATAAATTTATATCAGGGCGTCCCCTCCCAAGATTCACGAACCACATCCAATGGACCACGCACACAATGACCAAAAATAAGGCTGAAAGGTGAAAATCCTAAAGATTGACTCGGCACTGACCGAAATGCAAATAATAAAGGTAATTCCTTATCCCATTCGGAACCATTAACCAAACAATATTTTTTTATCATAGACTTCATGGTTTGATGAAATCGTTCCAAAACACCTTGACTTTCAGGATGGTACGGAGAAGAAGTCACATGTTTAATTTTTAATTCAGCCATCTTCTCCCTAAATAATTTACTCAGAAAATTAGACCCACAATCGGACTGAATTACTTTGTGCATTCCGAACCTGATGAAAAATTCAATTAATGATATTGCCTCAGGATATCGAGACATCCTATCCATAATTGTTAAAATATACTGATGGCCACTACGAGTTTTCGGCAGAGGACCAACCACGTCAATAATTACCTCTCTGAAAGGTTCAGAAACAACAGGAATAGGATGTAATGGTGCCTTTGGAATTGGTTGATTAGGCTTCCCGACCTTTTGACATACATAACTATTTACAAATTTTTAAACATCATCTTTGATCTTAGGCCAAAAATAACTTTCACACAATTTACGAGTGGTTTTAAAAACACCAAAATGACCAGCCAAACCATTTTCATGAGCCAATGTCATTAACTCCTTTCGATAAACAAAAGGAACCATAATCTGTCTAACAATTTCACAACCTGTGTTAATGGCATCAAAAGGTCTACTTATTCTGTACAAAATATTATTAATTATCTTAAATCGAGGGACAGTCAAATCAGTAATTTTGCCAGACTCAACTGGTAGGTCTTTAAAATCTGCTTTCTGAGCTGTAATAAGTTCCTTAGTAGTCCAATTAAGTTTATTATCCAACACATCACTATCTACAACTAAGCTATCACTACGATCTAAACTACTCAAATCAACATCAACTACCGACTCGGCCGAGTCAACACTACTAGCCTTCGATCGAGTGACTACAGATATTTCATTACTGGAATTTAATACAATAGGGAAAGTTTTATTTATTAGGGCGAATCATTCCCTAACACCAAATCCACATCTTTAATAGGAAATTTATCAATAATGGCCAGTTTTAAATAACCTGAAAAAGACGGGCATGATAAATAAAAACTGACCGTATCTGGAAAACCACTTAACAAAACATATTCCTTATTTGAACATTCTAAATCAATAGGTAAAGATTCTCTGAGAATTAAAGACAGCAGCCCCAGTGTCACGCAAAATTTTAACCTTTCTTTGCTCAGTCGAATTCCCAGAGCCGATAAAACCATTAGACAAAAATTTCTGAAAAGGAGCCAGTGACTTATTGCCTAGTCATTGATTATTAGAGTTCTCAGCCACTGACTTGTTCTCATTCCTTCAAATGGCCATTACCGGTTGTCTTTCGGTCCTTTGTGACCCTTTAAATGCATAACACATGCTTTTGACGTGTCCCTTCTTATGACAGAAGAAACAAGTCATAGTTCTCAACTTCTCCGGGTTAACTGTGGTCTGCCTTCTATAGCTGTTAACAGGAGTAGTACGAGAACCATAATTATCATTAGGCCTGTTATACCTGTTCTGGTTACTACTCCTGTTAACTCTCACCCAACCAGATTTCTCATTTCTGGGTACCTCCCCTATCACATTTTTATGAGAGAGGAGGTACTCATCACTTGCAATAGCCACCTCCTGTAAAGTTTCTAATTTTAACTGTTCGAGGTGTACCTTCACCTCATTAGGCACCTTTTAAACTCCTCAACCAAAATCAATTCTTTAAATTTCTCAAAGTCCATCACCTCCTTAGACTTTAACCAGTCACCAGCAAACTGCTCTTTAGCCCTGGCGAACTCTACAAAAGTCTGCCCTCTTTCCTTCTGTAAATTACGGAAGCGTTGTCGGTAAGCTTCAGGTACCAACTCGTAAGCCTTCAAAACTATGGCCTTCACAGAATCATAATCTGAGGACAGATCTTCGTCCAAGGTAACGTAAACTTTCTGGGCCTTACCTAACAATTTACTCTGAATAAGAGTGGTCCAATACTCCTTTGGCCACTCCAACCTTGAGGCTATCCTCTCAAAAGAAACAAAAAACTCTGCCACGTTGACTTCCTGAAAATTTGGGACTAACTTTAGAGCTTCAGTTAGATTAATACAAGGCATTGCAGACACAGTATGTTGGGAAGAAGAAGAACCCCTATTACTCAATGCTTGCATAGCAAGTTCGTGCTGTCTCTCTCTCTCTCCTCAGCCTTCAACCTTTGGAGATCTATTTCCATTCTTTTCAACTGAATCTGCCTATCTAAAAGTTCTACTGACACTGCTTCCTCCACCTGCCTAGTCTCTGGTTTACATTCTGCCTTCATCACCTTAACCTTTTCATAAACTTTAAGAAGCAACAAGCCCTTCCTAACAGACCCAGGATTTTCAATTTCAACAAATTCTGCTACATACTCTAAATCAGACTTATTCAAGTCTGCCAACCTGTCCTGCCACCCCTCTCCACTCAAGAGCTCCGGGATATTCAAATCAGCCATAGTAAATTAATTGCACACAAGTAAATATATAAATGTATCTCACAAAATATACCCAAAAACAAACCAATACACTGTACACCAATAACCACACAAATATCATACCACGGTTAAAAAAAAAAAAAAAAAAATTATAAACACCGATCAACACAAAAATATAGGAGAGAAGGTATTACTATGCTGCAAACACCCCAAGAATCCACTCTATACACTCTAGTGACTACAGGATCCGATATATCCTGGCAAGGTCGCCAAATGTTATGGGCCCACGCCCATCAAACATACACAAGTCTCTTAAAATACAAATAAAGTCACTAACGACCAAGTCCACAATAGGTGGAATGGCCGCAACAGAGTGTACAGAGATGGAATCAAGGAGGATAAAGAAAAGCTGAAAATAAAACCTTAATATTTAATACAAACTTTTAGAAAGAAATGACCACTGAGCCTCTTACAAAATACATTAAATAAACACAAAAATCAACCACACACTGAAAACATCGAATAACAAACACACTTACACCAAATTAAGACAGACTATGCAATTACACTTTAAAGAGAGGGCCCTGAAAGTAATAGAATGTCAAAAAGTCAGAATAACCTAACTTATTACACACTAAATATTTATCACTAACGAAAAAAAAAATAAATTGCTTCCCTTAAGTGAGCTCTAAACGGTGGTAGTGGCTAACACAGCCTTCAAATCACGGGTCGAGGGGAATAATATATATTCTTAAGACCTTACCAAATGTAAGAGAGGTCCCCTTGGCAAAATAACTGAACCAATGGTGCAGACTGAAGAGTAAATCACTTTAACGTCGCAAGACAATCAATGGACACGGCCGTCCGACAGGTAATCACACCTTACCAGTTGGCAGAGAGGTCCCCTTGGCAAAATAACTGAACCAAGGGCGCAGACTGAACAGTAAATCAATCTCAAAAAGGAGGTCAGCAGCAGCAACAGAAGAAAGGCAGATCTCGTAATCCAATATTACGCCCAAAATAAGTCAAGCCCTCACAATGATAGTGGTCCAGAAACGACTCACTCAGTCCTGGTGAGACAGCGCTGAATACAGCTCCAACACCACACGAGAAAATAAAACAAGCTCAATGTAATTGAAACTATACAACAAGTCAGAAATGTCGGGGAGGAGGAAACAGGGTCATTATGTTCCCAAAAAAAAAAATAATAATTACTGCCAAAGTGACTTATTCAAAACAAATTAATTTACATTTAATTTAACACATACTGACAATATATATATATATATATATATATATATATATATATATATATATATATATATATATATATATATATATATATATATATATATATATACCTTATAAATATTGTTATTAACCACAATTAATTTAATGATCAGGTTCTATCATCAGTTACAAAGAAATGGACTGGAAAGACTGGCAGAAGCCGAGTCAACCACGGGGAAAGGGGAACAAACCAAATCAGCAAAATAACCTTAATACTAGTTTATTAACATTAAGTAATATACATATTTACAATTGAGTCAAGTCTGGCATAAATCAATAAATAAATATACATCAAACAACCAAAGAGTCAGTCAAATAACAAAGATGTAGCACAATAAGTTACTTTAAAATCAAACATTACAACAGAAGCAAAAAGTAACAAACACCATATGGAGAACAACATTTCAGCTACATCAAACAATAAACTTTAAAATAAAACATTACCATAGAAGCAAAAAGTAACAAACACCATATAAAGAAGAACAAACATTTCAAAGCTACATCAAACAATAAACTTTAAAATAAAACATTACCACAGAAGCAAAAAGTAATAAACACCATATAAAGGAGAACAACATTTCAGCTACATCAAACAATAAACTTTAAAATAAAACATTACCACAGAAGCAAAAAAGTAACAAACACCATATAAAGGAGAACAAATTTTTTCAGCTACATCAAACAATAAACTTTAAAATAAAACATTACCACAGAAGCAAAAAGTAACAAACACCATATAAAGAAGAACAACATTTCAGCTACATCAAACAATAAACTTTAAAATAAAACATTACCACAGAAGCAAAAAGTAATAAACACCATATAAAGGAGAACAACATTTCAGCTACATCAAACAATAAACTTTAAAATAAAACATTACCACAGAAGCAAAAAGTAACAAACACCATATAAAGGAGAACAACATTTCAGCTACATCAAACAACAAACAATACAGACAGCATAAAGTGACATCAATTAATATAAATGGTATAACCAAAAACGCAAATATCTAAAAATTCATTAAAGCAGCACAAATAACAATAACCCAAATTATCATAAATACCAATTACACTCATAATACATAAATATCTGTAATGATAATTCACAATCCTCCTACAGTACAAAACTAAACATCTACCCAGAGATGCCAAGACCACTAACAAGGGTCACAGAGGATGACCATCATAGGTCATCGAGGATGACCATCAAACTACTGCCGTGAAGTCGTCAAAACCGCCCCATGACGGCAAACAGGAACATCTCCACGAAACACAGACGTTCACAGCAGAGTCGATGCGACAGCCAAATTGCTGTCTCAGAGGCATGCCTCCTCTCCACAGATGACTAGGGTTAGCCATCAACTCATCCTCGAACTCGAACGAAGTTCACATCCTCAAATACTGTTGGGGCCAGCACGTAATTACTACTTGCTGTTAAACACGACCATGCTGCTAAGCTGTCTGGACCCTGACTCGATGATTACCCAAACTTGACTAACGCTACCAAAGCGATGCGAAGACAACAGACGTAAACTCTGTATGCAAAAAATAATCACCACCGGGAAAAGGAGTCCACCTTCAACAAGGGAACAATCGTTCCACAGATAAAACAAGCACTAAGTCATTACAATATACATATATAAATAAATGTAACTAACGAAAACTGGAACGAATTCTTGGTTCATACTACGTTGTACCGTCAAGGAATAGTCTGTTTATGGTGCTGCGCTATCAACAGAGACATACACACACATTATATATATATATATATATATATATATATATATATATATATATATATATATATATATATATATATATATATATGTGTGTGTGTGTGTGTGTGTGTGTGTGTGTGTGTGTGTACAGACACACACACAAAGCACTTAAGATAAATTCACAGTAACCTTAATGGTGTACTTTAAATCTCCACAACTCAAAAAGAAAATACCCAAGAGAGAGAAAGACTGAAAAGTAAGAAAAAACGGTCTTCTTTTGATTTCTTCTTCTCCAACCTGGTTTCTGTCCTCCGAACAAAAGCAGACTAACAAGAATGAGAGTCAAGTAGTGATGTTTTCACACTGAGGGAAAAATGGAGGAGGAGAAAAGTCTAAACGAGAGAGAGAGAGAGAGAGAGAGAGAGAGAGAGAGAGAGAGAGAGAGAGAGAGAGAGAGAGAGAGAGAGAGAGAGATTCAGCGAAAGCCTTTGGGGAAATTAAATGATGGAAGGTATTGTTTCTCAGTATTGTTCAGTCACTGGACTAAAGTCTTGGAGGTACTGACTCATATCTGATAAGGCTTAAAGAAGATAGTTTCAATGAAGAGTACAATCAGATAAATCCTAAAATAAGATCCACATTTATACATCAAAGAGATCCCGGGATTACCTGTTTGAAATTTTTCTGACCCTCTATATGAGGAACATGAAACGACTGAAATTAGGGTAATAATGTCTCAGCTAAATATAATATGGATGATAAATACTTGACATTATAAGTTTTATTACAGACATGAAAAATTAATGGGAAAAACTAATCAGCTATTAACACAACAAAATCTCAACATTCTCAAGGAAAAAACTGTAGGTCTAATTTAGGAAAAAAAAAAAAAACCTCTATTTTCATACTAATGACCAGACGAATCTTTACTTTGTGCATGGTTAATTAACAGACAGTCCTAATTGACTTCTAAGAGAACCTAATTTGAATCTAAATTCATTCATGATATGATTCCCCAGCATTCGACGAAAATCTTCACGAAGACTTCAGACATCTTACACAGGCAACTGAACTGTTCCTCACAAAACAGAGGCGTGTAAATATAGACACACAGACATCTTTCATGAAAACCATTTATCTCAAATTCCACCAAAACTTTAAATAAAGCAAGAAATTTCTTCACGAACTGAAGAAGAAGAAGAAGAAGACTACCCAGTCTGATTACAGCCTTCGGGTCATCAGCCTACAAACCTGATGCATCGAAGCCTTTAGAAGAAATACTCTTAATTAATGGCCTCGTTACAACAGGAATTTCCACCGAGAAAAGAAAACATTTTGTTTACAAAAGGGAAGCAGTTATGAGAAGCCTTATTATTTTCCAGTTGCTTCCCACAATCACTCACAATGGTGGATTAAACACCACCTATTCTTCCTTACCTACCTATCAATTCTACTACTGACTCACTCTCATTCCCTCAAGAGTGTTTTATAAACCCGTGCCAGTCCCAGGCCAGAAAAACAGAAGAGGGTTGGGAGCGCGGCTGACGTCCCTACACCCCGTGAGAAGCTTCGTCTTTGCCGGGTCTTGCAACTTGCCACAGAGGTTTGGTGCGAGTGGTAATGTATTTTGTGGAGGCCCCAGAGTCAAAGTAAGAGAAATTATACGTAAATTATTGATCTCCGAATATTTCTTTCTATACAAATCATTCACCATATTAAAGTTCTATAAAGGTCTCACCCAGATTTTGATTTAATCAATCTCAGAATAAAAAAAAAAAAAAAAAAACTTTACAAACAAACAAATTGACTTTCGCTACAAATTCTATGCAAAACAAACAGTCGCCTTTCTTTCCCGGCTTCTCAACCTCAATGTGAACTTTTACTCCTCTGGTATTCATCGTCGTTGCTGGTCACCATGCCACGTACTGACCAGACCCAATGTTCCTTGTGCTTTCCTCTCCTAATAACCAACATAACACTGAATATGTATCACCCCGTATTCATTATGGTTAATGGTCACCATGCCAAAGACTGACCAAAATCAATAGTCCTTTAACAAACTAACATGACACTGAATATATAACTGTATATGATCCAAAAAATTCCAACACTTTTTAACTCAAAATGAAACCATAAGATCATCCAGAACTCCCCAGAAACACGTAAGAGGAAGATTCTTTCTCTAATCCGTTGTGAGCTCATCTAAATTGGGTCTCTCTCTCTCTCTCTCTCTCTCTCTCTCTCTCTCTCTCTCTCTCTCTCTCTCTCTCTATATATATATATATATATATATATATATATATATATATATATATATATATATATATATATATATATATATATATATCAGCACTGAAAGGGAAACAGATAGAGAGAGAGAGAGAGAGAGAGAGAGAGAGAGAGAGAGAGAGAGAGAGAGAGAGAGAGACTTGAAAGGCATAACAGGAGGAAAACATTTTGCGGTGCACAATGAAACAAATGTTAGGAGAGGGTTAATGAAAGTAAGATGGAAGGAAGGGAATATGAACGGAGGTACAGCAAAAGGAATGAAAGGGGTTGCTGCTAGGGGGCGAAGGGACGCTGCAAAGAACCTTATTTCATGCCCACAATGGAAGTAGGACGTGATATCGTCAACTGGGCACCTGTGGGCACCAGGCGAGTAGTTGAAAGATCCGGGCCTACCAGGATGAGAACTTTGAGACGGGAGGGTGAAGAAACGTTGAAGATTGGTGAAAGCGAAAGCACAGGAAAGACACAGAGGCCCTTTTGGCTTCAAATAGCTTTTTTTTTTAACTTTCAAAGGAATCAATATTTTAACTTTGACTTACAGTCATAACCGATATCTTGAATCGAGTGTTAAATACAGAAAATTAAGACAGTACTGTTCTTTTAAAGATGAAAAAATAGTCTATACAATATGCAGCCTTTCCTTAAAGCATCGAACATAGCAGTTGAATAATAATAATAATAATAATGTCAAAAATTTCATAGCATTTACTGAATAAATGGATGAGCCAACGCACAGCTTTGCATTTTAACCTTACGCGTTAATCACAGATAACTGAAAAGGTTTCATGTGCTGGCTATTTCTGACTGCCGAGAGAGAGAGAGAGAGAGAGAGAGAGAGGCTCTCACGCCGTCAGCAGTTTTAAACAAGGTCCCAAAGTGTCACGAGGAGGCCATAAATTAGGAATTATGATTTCGGTCTGATTTACTTTTCAAACACTTAATCTAAAAAGAAAGTATTTTTACACAAGCATGAAAAGGGGTAAGTGTTTCCTCCAAGTGCTATCTTTACGTATCTGCACTTGATTCTTAACATACAGCAGGTAATTAAAAGTGCTATATCTATGATTTAATGTCCCTGTACCTATACAAAAGGTCCATGAAATATAATATAGAGGTAGGCTACCCCCCCAACTGTAACAGGATAAAGGGCTTATTACTGTCTTAACCATGAATGTGATCCCGTTAAGTTCTCAAACAAAAATTTAATAAACATTATTTAAGTAGATATAGCGTGAGATCTGCTTTATTATTATTATTATTATTATTATTATTATTATTATTATTATTATTATTATTATTATTATTATTATTATTATTATTATTATTATTATTATTATTGTGCAGAAGATGAACGCTTTCATATAGAACAAGCCCACAGGGGATACTGACTTGAAATTCAAGCTTCCAAAGATTATCGAGATGTTAATTTGGAAGAAGGAACAGAAGATAACAGGAAATACACAAAGAAGAAATAAATTATCATAAAAGAAGAAAAGATAAATAAATAAACGGATAAAAATATATATAAATTATTAAAATAGAAATAAATTATTTTGGGGAACTTTTGAAGTTCCATTTACACGACATCCTCAGGGAGACTGTTCCACAATCTAACTTCTCTCTCTCTCTCTCTCTCTCTCTCTCTCTCTCTCTCTCTCTCTCTCTCTCTCTCTCTCCAACAGAGCCTTCAAACTAGCGTCAGCTGTCTGTCTCCCTTCCCCTCAGAATAGTTGAGGAAGAGGGGAGAGAAAGATTTTCTTGGCAGCAAAACTTTCTCTCATCTTTCTCTCCCCCTCCTTCCCAACTTCGTCATTTTCTCTCTCTCATTCGTTGGATTTCAAAATCCGAAGGGACCATAAGTAAAGTCTTAAAAAGTCTAAGTGATGTTCAAGTCCTAAAAAGTCTAGATAATGTTCGATTCTTAAAAATCTAAATGATGTACAAATCTTAATAAATCTCAATGATGTTCAAGACTTAAGAAATCTAAATGATCTTCATATCTTGAACAGTCTCAATGATCTTCAAGTCATAAAAAGTCTAAATGATCTTCAAGTCTTGAAAACTCTAACGATGCTTAAGTCTTGAATAGTCTAAATAATCTTCAAGTCTTAAAAAGTCTAATTGCTATTAAAGTCTTACAAAGTCTGAATGATCTTCAAGTCTTAAAACGTCTAAATGATGTTCAAGTCTGAAACAGTCTAAATGATATTCAAGTTTTAAAAACTCTAAATGATGATCAAGTCTTCAAGTCTAAATGATGTGCATGTTTCAAAAAGTCTAACTCATAGTCTTAAAGTCGAAATGATGTTCAAGTCTTAAAATGATGATCAAGTCTTCAAGTCTAAATGATGTGCATGTTTCAAAAAGTCTAACTCATAGTCTTAAAGTCTAAATGATGTTCAAGTCTTACAAAGTCTAAATGATGTTCAAGTTATAAAAAGCCTATACAATGTTCAAGTCTTAAAAAGTCTAAACGATGCTTAAGTCCTAAAAATTCTAAATGATGTTCAAGTCTTAAAAAGCCTAAATGGTTCTCAAGTTTTAAAAGTCTTTTTATATTAAAGTCTTAAAAAGTCTAAATGACGTTCAAGTCTTAAAAAGTTTAAATGATGTTCAAGGCTTAAAAAGCCCAAATGATTCTCAAGTCCTAAAAACTCTTAATTATATTAGTCTTAAAAAGTCAAAATGATGTTCAAGTCTTAAAAAGCCTAAATGATTCTCAAGTCTTAAAAAATTCTTAATTATATTAAAGTCTTAAAAAATCTAAATGATGTTCAAGTCTTAAAAAGCCTATATGATGTTCAAGTCTTAAAAAGTCTAAATGATGTTTAAGTCTTAAAAAGTCCAAATGATCAAGTTTCAAAATGTGTGAATGATTTTCAAGTTTCAAAAAGTCTGAATGATGATCAAGTCCTAAATAAAAGTCTACATTTTAAAGTGATGCTCATCTAAAAAATTCTACACGATGTACGTGTTATAAAGTCTAAAATATGTTCAAGACTTAAAAAGTCTGAATTACATTCAAGCCTTACAAAGTCTAAATTATTTTCAAGTCTTACAAAGCCTAAATGATGCTCAAGTCTTAAAAAGTCTGAGTAATATTCAAGCGTTAAAAAGTCTAAAATATGTTCAAATCTCAGAAAGTCTAAATCATGTTCAATTCTTATACAGTATAAATCAAGTTCAGTTCTTAAAAAGTTTAGATGATGTTCAAGTCTTGAAAAGTCTAAATGATGTTCAAGTCTTAAAAAAGCCTAGATTATGTTCATGTATCCTGCTGGAACGTCTGTACAAGGATGTTTATATTTTAATGTACTCGACAGGGCACTGGAATTACTTATAAAATCTGTATAAATATCTGATGAACAAATCCTAATAAACATCAAAATTACCTATTAAGAGACCACACTGAAATAAAGGGACGCTGCAAATGTTTACCTATTAGTTAAACCTACAGTAACTGACGGCACAACCACCCAACGAGGTTGCAAGTATCTACAGTATGCTTAACTATTAACTGTCCGAACTTAAAAAAGAAAACACATTCAGTCAAATCTAACACTGGTCTAAAACCTATCAAGCAGCAAAGAGAGCCTCATCCTTACAGACAATTAGCAGCCATTACTAATGAGACTGAGACTACAGTAAACCCTCACACTAGTGGACTGTTCAGACGTCGCCTCCACATCTCCTATCTTTAATCTAACATAACACAGTAATGGACACTGATGCCAGTTACATCCACGGTAAACACGAAGGAGTCTTTGTAAACATTCGCGTGAGGGAAAAATAGTGTTTACATTATGTCATTCAATTTACATTACAATCATTTACTTGAAACAAGCACTGTGTGCATTCACAATGATAAACTACAATTTACAGATGAAGGTAAAATTCTTATGACTGAAGCACATTACACAGTTCAATTTACTGTACATTTGATTATTCACTTAAAAGAAGTACAGTGGGTATTACAATACTGGGAACTGTACTTTACAGATGTTTGTAATATATCATTATTATTAATGATGATGATTGAGCATTTGAGAAAAAAGTAAATAACGTAAAAACGTGTGAAAATTTAGAGATTTCTTATGTTAAAGACTGCTTCAGGAGCCAGAGCCCGTGCTCGAATTAAAACCAGCTTTATTATATAAAATACTGTGAAATATACACTGAGTTTTCAGGCATACATAAAAATAATTTACTTTATATAAATTGTTATGACGAAGAGAATACTTGCATATTGAAGTGGCACTTTGGATTAAAAAAAAGCTTGTGTGTTTGAGCTTTTCACCTCAGAGAGAGAGAGAGAGAGAGAGAGAGAGAGAGAGAGAGAGAGAGAGAGAGAGAGAGAGAGAGAGAGAGAAAACAAAGATGATCCTCAGATATATAAGAGACAGAGATACGGTTAATTAAACATAAAAGAAAAAGGCAACTCCGAGATAAATGAGAGAGAGAGGGGGACGGTGGGGGAGGGCATCACATCAGTGTCTGCCAGCCAGACAGTGCTATGCTTCAAAACAAGACGTGAGGGGAAATAAGAAAAAAACAAAGATAATAAATAAAAGAATAGAAAGAAGAGAACATAAGAACTATTTTTCAAAAAATAAGAAAGAAGAAGAAGAAGAAGAAGAAATAGCCACGGAGTTAAATATAATCAAATGCGTTCTTTCATTTTCTGGTCCTTTTGATCGAGATTTTTGGGGCAGCGTCACAGGACGGGAATCAGTCCTCCAATGAGAGAGAGAGAGAGAGAGAGAGAGAGAGAGAGAGAGAGAGAGAGAGAGAGAATCAAGCTTTGTTCCCCAGTTTTATTCATTCGATTTTTTTTTATTCCCTTATTTTTAGGGAAGTGATACACGCTCTCTCTCTCTCTCTCTCTCGTTAAATGTTAGTCACCAAGTTAAATTTTATTTTCAATGTTAAATTTTATTCTTTTATTCTCTCTCTGATAAATCTCTCTCTCTCTCTCTCTCTCTCTCTCTCTCTCTCTCTCTCTCGTTAAATGTTAGTCACCAAGTTAAATTTTATTTTTAATGTTAAATTTTATTCTTTTTACGAACGTGATAAATTTCTCTCTCTCTCTCTCTCTCTCTCTCTCTCTCTCTCTCTCTCTCTCTCTCTCTCTCTCTCTCTCGTTAAATGTTGGTCACCAAGTTAAATTTTAATTTTAATGTTAAATTTTATTCTTTTTACGAACGTAATAAATTCTCTCTTTCGTTAAATCGTTAAATGTTAAGTCACCAAGTTAAACTTTATTCTTCATGTTAAATTTTGTTTTTTTTTACGCACGTGATAAATTCTCTCTCTCTTTCTCTGTCTCTCTCCCTTCGTGTTAAATTTTACAACCTGAAACATTTGCCATAGAAATATTAAAGAGATTTCCAAAACCAATTCCACGTGGCATCTACACAAATTAAAATTACGTCAATAATATCTGCCTGATTTCATGATTCATATTACATTAATTCATAACCAGATTCTTGAATTATTTAGACAAATTTTGGGTAAAACTTCAAGTGAAATTCTTTTCTAAGATGCCATTTTGTTACGTAGGAATTGTATCAAGTCAAATTTAACAGAGATATTGCTTTTGAAACCAGTAGTGCTTTTTTTTATTCATTTTCTGAGTAAACGAATGTCATTGTGTTTATTTGTTTTTTCTTTCTATCTTGCGTTAAAATATGCTCACTATTCCCTGAATAATAATAATAATAATAATAATAATAATAATAATAATAATAATAATAATAATAATAATAATAATAATAATAATAATAATAATAATTAATTTTGCTGGGTTAAACTAAAATGGTTCAATTTCCTTTTTATGTAACTGTCAGCAATTTCACATAAGAGTAGGCCTGTGTTGACTTATAATCTCCGCTTTCTCTCTCTCTCTCTCTCTCTCTCTCTCTCTCTCTCTCTAATGAGTCTATAATGACCATTCAAATAACAAGCCATCCCTTTTCTTATTATCGCTTATCACAGAAGCCTTCATAAAAGATTGGTTCTTCCAATGAAATATGGTAGCCATACTTTCTATACAGTTTTTAAAAATGAGTTTTACAACATAAATTTATACAACGCTACGACAGACCAGCCTTTCAGTTAGAGAAAGAAAGGCATAAGTAAAATACAATCTTTTGTCGTATCCCGTTTTCTTCACCATACCTACCTACCAGGATTATTAATAGATGATAATCCTGCTACCTACGAGCAAACATATGACTCGGCACCCATTCAACCCCATTTCTCTCTCTCTCTCTCTCTCTCTCTCTCTCTCTCTCTAGCCAGTAAGTTCGTAAATGCTTCCTATTATCAATTTAGAATCACCTTTGACTTGTTGCACGAATAAGTGGCTTTGCAATATTATATATATATATATATATATATATATATATATATATATATATATATATATATATATATATATATATATATATATATATATATATATATATATATATATATATATATATATATATAAACTATCCATTAAAGATACCTGGAAAATCAATAAGCACGTACTTTCCTTAATAACTCAATTACCCTTTTTCCATATCAATAGTTTCATATCTACGGGCTCTGCTTCAGAGAGAGAGAGAGAGAGAGAAAAAATTCTATCTCTCTCTACCTATCCCTTCCCAACATCATCATTTTAGGCTTTCGCAATTTTCTATAATAAGCGCTCATACTGCACCTCAAACATCACCTAGGCCTATGTGGAATTTAAATTAGAAAATAAAGATGAATAATAATAATAATTTAAAAACGTCAGGATATCAGTGATATAAGGAAAAATTGTCAGTATTTGCTGAAAGTAATATGGTGCGTAAATATAAGAATAAAAGGTCTTTTAGTGAACCGAATTGTTTGTGCAAAAAATATAACCAAACTTTACTTCTTCAGGTACACAACAAATCAGGTCTTTGATGAAAACAAAATCATGACCACGATATAGTGAATACTTGTAAGGAGTTATCTCCAATTTATTGTAGTATCCTATTCCCAGTAAGTCTGTCCTTGTAGGATCTCATCCTTCTTCCTGGGTGAGTCCAGGAAGAAGCGTTGGCAACACTGCCATTGGCATCTGAACCAACGGTTCACCCGAAATTTTGGTCCAATTTGGTGTTCATATACTTTCAAAAGGGCTTTTTGTTCGAGTGTTTTGTCACATTGTCAAGATTTATATTGAATATTTGATTCTTTCTGGCCCTGTGTCAATTGCGGTTTTCATATATTTCAAATTAAATGTCAATAAATAAAGAGGAATTTGATCGTATACCATAATCGCGTGAAAGCCATTTGGGCAAAGCGAACGCAACTTGAAAACAATCTCACTGAGGATTCTCTCTCTCTCTCTCTCTCTCTCTCTCTCTCTCTCTCTCTCTCTCTCTCTCTCTCTCTCCGTGAGGGAATACTCACGTATTTCAAAGTCAGTCATCCTCATGAACAATTCCCATTGGGTACAAAGTCATTGGTCTCTCAGGTGTAACTATCAATTTCGTAATTTCCTGTTTTCTGTTTTAGCGGTATTTAAGTGAATTTCACACCACTAGGCTACTTATCAAATGATCCAACTGGTGTATGTACCAGTTCAAGCTACAAGACGGGAAAATGTTATCATGGAAAAACGGCTAAATATTCGCCATCAAATGTAAAACAATGAAAAACGTAGAGACTTCAAACCTAAAATCAACCGGAATTTCCTACATTAAAATATTGTGATTCTTAGAATACAAAGCTGTTTAAGTGAATTCACTCTCCTTTTTCATTCTGGCAAAAACATTTTCTTCCCAAAAAACTGCCACAGGGAAAAATTAAAGCTGTCATTTCTATATACCGTCCAGGTTGGCCCATCTGGGTCTCAGGGGTCCATACTAGGCCTATGGTTCCTTTAACCAACCAACAGTTAATTTCACAATCATGCTCAAACTCAGAATGCAGGGTAATGGCTTCATTGAAAAAATAAATACATTTATTTAAAATCACCCTTGTAACCAAGTAATTTTCATAATCATCCTAAAATTTAAAAAAAAAAATTATTTAAAATCAGTCTTGGGACCAATTAACTTTCATAATTATCCTAAGACAGAAAAAAAAAAAAAATAAATCAGTCTCGGGACCAAGTAACTTTCACAATCGTCCTAAAATATAAAAATTTATTTAAAATCAGCCTCGTGACCAAGTCTGAAATCCCTTCTATACCATTCCGGGACAAACTTCCTCCCTTTCGTTCCAGATGACTTTCGACCCTCCCTCTCAATATTTGCATGGCTAAAACTACTACCACCTCTGTCAAATCAAATAAAAACTTGATCTTAAGCAAAAACCTCTGAAAACGAGCAGTAAAAGGGAGAAGACAAGACTTAAATACTCAAAACAATTACTCTCAGATCTACAACTCGTTCCAACAACAATGAATACGAAAAAAAAAGGAAATCAAACTTTAGGTAACTGTTCACGTGTCAAGGAGAGAGAGAGAGAGAGAGAGAGAGAGCGGTAACAGACGCAAGTCATCATGAATTGGTCTAAACGTGAATCATCTTACCCCCAAAAATACGGATGGTCTAAACGAGGCAAAATAACTATTCAGATACTCTCTTCCTCCCCCCCCCGCCCCCGCCCCCCGTCCACCCCGTCCCAACCCCGTCCAACATTGCAACACATTTATCAAAGTCCCCTTAACCTCCTCTTGAAGACAAGAACGAAAATATATGATAATAAAAAGTTGGCCGTGAATGCAGTGCAATTCAACTTCAGGTGTTACAGAGTGAAGGTACTCGAGGCGTTATTCAAGTTTCAATTACTTCAGTTATAATCATGTACCTTTTAGCCATTTTCAGTAGTCAATGGTACAATCAAGATCCAAGTAGACTGGGTTGTGGGCTCTTCTTCATTTCCATTTTCCTCTTCTTCCTCTTCCTCATCTTCTTCATCCTCTACTATTTGCACATTAAGTCTTGATTTTTTTTTTTTTTTTTTTTTATTAAGAAAATATACATTTACAATTCTTACAATGTGTAATTTTGTATATACATCATAATATATTTACACAAATAAAGTTAGTATTTTGAGTATATTCTCCACATTACAATTTTTGCTATTCATCTAAATATGTCTTTAAATTACATACACATTGACTCTTCCCACATTTTTTGGTATCTGCCTGCCAACTTATGTAATAACATAACACAAACTTACAAATAGGTTAATTGAAATCATAATTGACATATTTTCTATTAAAACAGTTCAGCATTCTTTCACTTAACAAACGTTCAAGTAACCATCTAGTATATCTAAACTTACTCTTTAAAAAGTTTACAATTTGTCTAAGATCATATTTCTTTTTCTTGCTCACCCATAAGACATACAAGTAATCCACAATTAAAACTAATGCAGCATTATTACACTTTGTTGTTTTACAATCAAAATCTAGCATTAAAATTCTTAAGAAACTATTTTTCTCAATACTACATATATTGATCAGAACATTTTTAAACCATAGAAAAATATCTTTAATATAAGTGCATGAATAAAATATATGGATTGAATTTTCTTCCTCATACATCTGTCACAAGAACCATCCGTCCTTATCTTTAGCATCCTTAATCTTTGGTTAGTTGCTAGAGTCTCATGCAAGTATCTATACATAAATTCTCTCTCTCGTAATCCTATATGTCTATTGTTTACATTCTTCCAAATGCTTTTCCAGTTGAACAACGGGTAGTTACTCTCTATTATGGCCTCACAATTTGGACGGATACAATCATAAACTACTTTACTCGTCAACAAAGGGAAATTTTTACAACGAAACACCTTTCTAATTGCCTCTATCGCTACAGAATAGTATGGACTAGAAATATACGATACCTCTTTTTTATCAATCGTATTCACCATATGACTTAGTCTTATACTACAATAATAAACAGCAAGGCATGAATCATTTGTTAGCTCTTTTAAAACAGTACAACATAAAATAGATAAAGCCTTGTGATAAACATCAGTAATCCCTAGTCCCCCTTCTTCCTTGGGTAAACAAAGTGTTGTTCTTCTAATAGGCTGGTACTTTCCATGCCAAAGAAATCTAAAGATACAAGAATTTATGGCTAAGGCCTCTCGTTTAGACAATGGAAATGTGTGAGCCAAATACCATACTTTTGAGAGTATCAAGGAATTGATAATAATACCCTTTTGATATAAGGTTAATATTCTCTGTTCTGACATGGATGATATTCTGCTGATCTTGTTTATTCTGTTTTCCCAATTTTGTCTGCAAGTTTCTTCATAATTTCCACTATATTCAATCCCTAAAATATTAGTTTTCTTTACACTTTTTACCCTGTCAGTAGGCCAAGACAGTTTATTTTCCCAATTTCCAATTCCTAGAATTTTTGTTTTATCGATGTTTAGTTGTGCTCCTGTAGCCTTTTCAAATCTTTCTATCTCTTTATAAACAACTTGCAGAGATTTCTCAGCGGTGATGAAAATTGTTGAATCGTCTGCAAAACCTTGAAGCTTGATACATTTTTATTTGGTAGTGGAGGAGGAATAATCTGTTTATTACCTTTAATAGCTAAGTATAAGGGTTCTTGAAATATTACAAACAAAAGCATGGACAAGGGACATCCCTGTCTAACAGACCTATTTATTTCAAACGAAGAGCTAATGACCCCATTGATGCATAAATAGCTATGACTGTTTTTATATAACACCTTTAACCATTTGATAAAGGAGCCGGGAAATCCAAAGCAATTCATAATTCTCCATAAGAACTTCGTATCCACCCTGTCAAAAGCCTTTGACCAATCAAGGTTTAAAGAGCCAAGTTCGAATGAATTTCGGATGAATAATACACTACATCTCTTATCATATTATTACAGTCGATAATTGACCTTCCATTTACACCACAATACTGCTCAGATGAAATAATCTTATTCATTACGAATTTCATACGATTAGCTAAAATTTTTGCACATATTTTATAATCTACGTTAAGAAGAGATATGGGCCTCCAGTTCTCTGCTAGTTCTACGTCCCCACCCTTTGGTATAAGCTTAAGAATGCCTTCATGCTGAGAACTACTCAAATCCTCCTTCAGAGCGTACCTAATTACTTGTATGAAGTGAGGTTTCAATAGTGTCCAAAACTTTTTGTAAAATTCAACAGGAAGGCCGTCCTTTCCTGGTGACTTTCCAATGCTTAAGCCCTTAATGGCTGCCCATATTTCTTCTTCTTCAATTTCCTTTGATAACATATCTACATCATCATTATCTAATTTATTCTTGCACATTCTAAGCAATTCCTCTTGTTGAATTTTATCAACATTAACGTTATCGTATAACTCTTTATAATAAGTTTTAAAAAAGGAAACAATACTGTCAGTATTAGTGAGAACTCCTTTATCCGTTTTAACTCTAAAAATCCCCGAGTTCCTATCCTTCTCTCTTCCTAATAAGTATGCTGATACCTTTTCACCTTCTACCCTGTCTTTTAGTTTTGCTCGTAGTTTAATGCCCTCACAAAACTCATTCTGTATGTCATTCACTCTGTCTTTAATCACCCTTATTTCTTCAAAGTCAGTTTCACCAGCATTAGCTTTTGCATACAAGTGTTTCAGTCTTCCCTGCAACATATTTAGAAGTCCATATTTTTCTTGCGACATAATTTTCGACATTCTTATAAAAAACTTTTTGCATTCCATTTTTGCAAAGTCCCACCATGATAGCAAATTATCAAAATTTCCTTTTCTAGCCACAATATGACTCCAAACTATATTGAAATTCTCCTCAGTTTCTTTAAAACCCAAAACTTTTGTGTTAAGCCTCCAAAACCTCTACCAAATTTTACATTTTGTACATTAAATTTAACTAACACCATGCTGTGATCTGAGCAGCTGATAGGTATTGTTTCCATGACTTTATATGGTTAAATAGCCTTTTAACATATACTCTGTCTATTCTTGACCCGTAGTTATTTTTAACAAAAGTATATTCAGGTAACCTGTGACAACCTATGGTTATGTCTTTCAATCCTACTTGCTTTATCAAGTTCCTTAGAGCCTTTGACTGTAAATGAACATTTTCTGAACTACTGTCTCGAAGGGAGGTCACACAGTTAAAATCTCCACCTAATATTAAGTTTTCACTGTTATTCCTTAAATAAAATAACAATTTATTTCGAAAGAATTCTTCTCGTTCTGGTATTTTGTTTGTTCCTGATGGAGCGTACAAGTTCAGCAGAGGAATGATGATACCATTAAACTCAATCTTAATACTAATTACTTGCCCCTCTCCATCCATTTCCTGAGTCAAGACCTTAATGCTAGGACACTTTCTAATATATATCGCAGTTCCACCTTTCAAATTAGTACAACAGTTAATAAAGACATCATAATCATTAGATTGGTAAATCAAGTCTTTGACATTTTTAATATTATGCTCCTGCAACATCAGTACATCAATTCTGTGAAATCTCATGAGAGAGTCAACGCACATCTGTTTGTTAACTACATTAAGTCCATTCACGTTTAAGGTGGCTATCGTCAGAGCCATGATTATAAAGAGGTTAACCACCCACTTATCCATTACGAACTTGTATTTTTACTATTCACCTTTCGTCGTTTTCTTTCACGATCATCCTTCAAATTTCTCTCATCATTTCTGTGCATCTTGTCATTACTGTCTTTACTTTTTGATATAACCATTTTCCCATTATTTTCCACATGTACTTTCCACTTTTCAGTATTCCTATCTTCGCTTTGTTCTTTGTGACTAAATTCCTCAATCCGCTTCTCAACGTCATCAGCTTCGTTCATCATTTCCCTTTCCAGGTTCTCATCGGTCAACATGTCTTCTGCTATATCGTTGTATTCAGTTGTCATATTTTCGTCGAAATTATTCCTGATCACTTCCTCATGACTGGTTTTCCCTACTGCTTCTGCTTCCATACTTGACAGTTCCGTATCATTTCGCTCACGATGAATCTCCACTATTGTTTCTATTTCTGTTTTATCAGACTTCTCGGTTTCTTTTTCCTTTACAATGTTGTTTTGTATCCCATATTCAGATACAGTTACATCTTCATTATCGGACTCATTTATATGCATGTCTTCATTATCGGATTCACTTATATGCGTAGAATTAGCTGGCATTGCAATGCTTACGCGTTCTAACTCATCATCATTATCTGTGGCACCCGAGACATTGTCTTTATCAATTAAATATTTTGAGTTAGCATCTGTGTTGTCTTCAGCATTTTGAATTTCATTATCTTGGTTCAGTTTTAAATGTTTTTCATTATCACCAGTGCAATCTTGAGTTTGATCCTTTACGCTAAATCCTGGATTCTCCTTCGCTTTTCTGTTCCATTTTCCTATTTCCGGGAAGTGCGTTTCCTTATCCGTCAATTCCTCCCTTAATGTCTTCTCTGTAACACAGTTTTCCACTAGATGATCTTCACTTCCACACTTATAGCAGGTTCTGCTCTGTCCGCTGTACATGAAGGACACCGAATGTCCTGCTATCCTAATAGACGATGGAATGTTATTCTTGATTTCCATTTTTGCTGTTCTTATGCCATTCAATAAACCGTTTCCTTTTCCTAGCGTGTGTTGGTTATTCCTTATCCATATTACCTTTCCATATCCTTCAAGTACGGATTCTATCATCTGGTTGTCCATGTCAAAAGGTGCGTATCTGATTGATACAAAGGAGTAGCTTGCTCCCATGTTCACTATTTTCACAGTAATCCCATTGCCGATCTGAAGTTCCTTCTCATCGTATTCACTGATGAACTTTTCATATATAACGCGCGAGCTGAATTTCATGATAAACCTATTCCTAGGCATCAACTGGAATCCTATCAAGTCGCAAGTTTCAATTCCAAGAATCTCAAAAATTACTCTACAAACTGTTTCATTGTCAGGTTTGCTTGAAAAAATCAACCCAATGGAGTCCTTTCTCCTGATTTGAGGATAGAATCGTGACGTCATCGTTGGGCGGTCTCACGGCTTACGCCACCATAGCCCCAGGGCATGCAGCCTTTCCGGCGATGAGTGACAGACGACCACTGATTCACTTTTTATCCTCAAAAAGCAACTAAGTCTAAACACAACTATAAACTCTTTACAGTTATTGGTTCCTGTACCTTTACGATTCCGGTAGCACCTCTACATCACTAGGAAACCATCAAAAGACAGGGAAAGGCTTGAAAAAAGAACGGAATACAATCACAGCCGTGTTTACACTTCGACGCTTCTTCTTCCTTCCCTACGTCTTGATTTAATAACATTGTCTATCCATACTAGACATGTTGAGCAACATACTCTTGTGTCCTTATTTTTATTTTTCTGGACTTCTGCACATGTAGGATGAGTAAGTACGTGGCATGCATAGCATTTCCTGATCAGGCTTTGTGGATTTACAATGCTATACCACACATTACATAGATTATATGGTTTAGGCATTCGTTTTCCTGTTGCATCAATCAGTATATTCAGTATATTCATCTTATTCATTTTCTTTGTTGGAATGTGTTGACTGATGTAAATTTTCTTTATAAGTCTCTTGATCACTTGAAATTTCTTTGGTACTCCTTCAATTATTTTCATTATGTTTTCTGCAGACTTGCTCCAGTTTGAAGGATCATATCCTTTCAATATGTCTGCGAATATTTTTGCATCTTTTTGGTTGGAGTTGTTACTGATCTCATCAATAAGAAACCCTAGTTCCTCGCTTGCCAAGTCATCATATTGGTTATCTGCAAGGCAAGCAAGTTTCCTCCATTTCTTACCACTGTTGTTGCTAGACATTTCCATATGTTCAATTTTTAATAATTCACTCGAAAAAACAACTTAGTCGATGCTTTATCGCACTTTTCTGATATTAATCTAATCACCGACAGTTCACGAAAGCTTCTAGCTATAGGTCATTCGCTAATTGTATGTTATGCGCGTGATATCGGGTTGATTATTCAGACCAAGAACGAATACGTCTCACCGAGAGAATGTCACATACCACAGAGAGAGAGAGAGAGAGAGAGAGAGAGAGAGAGAGAGACTGTGTCTGTGTAATTTATCTAAGTCTAGAGAGAGAGAGAGAGTTGGCCCGTGTAATTTATCAAAGTCAGAGAGAGAGAGAGAGAGAGTACAGAAAACAAGTAATATAAGTGAGAGTTTATAAATAAAAACAGTATTAAAGAGAATAAAAAAAAATAATAAACAAACGTGAATGAATATTGAGATCCTAAAGAAATAAAAAAAGCAGCTTAGATATCTACTGTAAAAAAAATGCTAATTAACCTTGCATCCTTTGAGGACCTAATTGCAATATGACCCGGAAAACACTACACGCATTTCCTCAAAAGCAACAGAGTAAACAGTTCTTTCGCTACAGTTCGGATATCCTAAGGGAAAATAAACTTCATTTGAGATTTATTCACTATTTTTTCCCCATTAGGGGGGGTTAGTGCCGTCACTGCACCTCACGTGGTGCACTGTAGGCATTACACAAGGGTGTTTCCAGCGTCCCTTCGGATTAAGTAGTGGAGGCGATGGGAAAATAGGAATAATGAGAGGATCTTTTCAAAGGATCTCGGTAAATTATGCCTGTCTATGAATGAATGTGTATGTATATGCGTTTGTTTGTATGTGAGGTTAAATACTGCAATATATCAATTATAAATTTAGGGGTCTCTTTTGAAAGTTATTCATATTCCTTCAT